>NW_016107546.1:4491699-4510479 GCF_001604975.1 Cebus imitator | reverse complement strand
AAAAAAAAAAAAAAAAAAAAAAAAAAAAAGACAAAGTCTTGCTCTGTCGCCCAGGCTGTAAATGGTGCAATCTCAGCTCACTGCAACCTCTGCCACCCAGGTTCAAGCGATTCTCCTGCCTCAGCCTCCCAAGTACCTGAGATTACAGGCACCCACCACCATGCCCGGCTAATTTTGTATTTTTAGTAGAGATGGGGTTTCTCCATGTTGACCAGGGTGGTCTCGAACTCCTCATGACCTCAGGAGTTTGAGACTACCCACCTTGGTCTCCCAAAGTGCTGGGATTACAGGCATGAGCCACCACACCTAGCCTGGAAGTATCTTTAACAAGGTTTTGGCAAGAGGAAATGCAAATAATTGACAAATAAACAAGGGAGAAAAAAAGAAGAAAACTGAAGCATACTAGGAATAGCTTGGTTAATGGCAATCATGAAACTAAAGGGAAAGTGCTAGTTTTCATGCCTTATAAATGAGAACTACAGAAAGTTCTGGGGGACAGGGACGAAGACTGGCTAAGGGTACAACACAGCAGTATGGCCACCTTTAGGACTTGCCCACTCTACAGCAGTCACCTCTGTAGTCCAAGTCATTTTAAGACAGAGGCCAGGTGAATTGGCTCACACCTGTATTATCAGCACTTGGGAGGCCAAGGCCAGAGGATCACTTGAGGCCAGGAGTTCAAGACTAGCCCAGTCAGCTGGTGAGATCCTGTCTCTACAAGAAAAAAAAATAAATTAGCCAGGCATGGTGGCACAAACCTCCAGTCCCAGCTACCAGGGAGACTGAGGCAGGAGAATCACCTGAGCCCAGGAGTTCAAGGCTGTAATGAGCTATGATTGTACCACTGTACTTGAAACTCCAGAGAAACAAAATAATTCACTATCTTCCCCCAGGAAACTGATTTTCCTTCCCAGTGATTGCATTTCTGGCCATAGTGATACCATCCAACCTGTCTCCAAAATGTGTTTGCATCCTTGATCTCACATCCTTTTATTATAGGAGCCAGTGTTTCTGCTTCCATCCTTTTAGTACTTGCATTCATCCTACATACCCCTAACTGCATTCCCAAGCATTCTCCATCCTTCTCTCATTCCTTCCCATTGTGAGAACTTAAACATAATAAATAATAGTATCACTTCATAAACAATATATGCCAGGAACAATGATAGGCCTTATTATAATATACTCATCATTTCTAATCCACACATCAATTTGTGATGTGGGCATAATTAACTCCATTTTTCTACCCAAAAATTTAAAAATCTTTCCTCTATCCTAATTTCTCTGCTTTGTTCATTACACATTATATGCATGTACCAAAATATTACACATACCCCATAAACATGTACAATTATGTACCAGTTAAAAAAAAATTGTTCCTCACCAAAACATCACTTCATTCATTTGGTATGTCCTACAAAGATGGACAGCTCAGATTTTTCACTCTACCCTTACAAATTCTGCCAACATACAACTCATATGAATTTCTTCTTAGTTTACACACTTAATTTAAAATTCAGTAAAGTTAAGAGTTCATTGGTTTCATTAAAAAAAAAAATTATCCTGGCCAGGTACAGTGGCTCATGCCTGTAATCCCCGCACTTTGGGCAGATCACTTGAGGCCAAGAACAGCCTGGTCAACATGGCAAAGCCTCATCTCTACTAAAAATACAAAAATTAGCTGGGCATGGTGACGCATGCTTGTAATCCCAGCTACTCAGGAGGCTGAGGCACAAGAATCACTTGAACCCAGGAAACAGAGGTTGCAGTGAGTGAGATCGCACCACTGCACTCCAGCCTGGGTGACAAAGTGAAGCTCTGTCTCAAAAAAAAAAAAGAAATCCTATTGGCTTTATGTCTAAAACTGAAATCGAATCACTGCACTGCTTAAATGTAAAGATAGTTGTATAATTTCTTTATGTAAGCATAATCAATCATAGGTCAGCATGCAATCCAAACATCACACTACTGTAGACTAGAAGCAGACCTTAGGGAAAACCAGGTGACCATTTCACTTGACAAATTAAGGCTATACAATTAATTGGCATCAAAACCTAACCTCTGATTCTCAGTCCAGAGTTCTTTCAATTAATCACATGTAACAGTCTTTGATTACGCAGGACAGTACTCAAGACATCTCTCTCACCTTCAATAATGCCAAACCTTTTATCCCAGGACTGCAAATCTCAGCAAGGAAGATTTAGAGTGGAAGTCACGCCTACAATCCTCTTATATGAGAAGATAAGACCAGCTCCCAAATCTGCTTTGCACAGTCTTGAAAGACTCACGGGGCATCAAATTTGTTGGCCTCCCAGTACTTTACAGGCTGCGGTTGATTCCAAATACTACAGAACTTTCTGCTCCTAGATAACAGATTCCCCATGCAAAGCAAGGCTAAACAGTGATACCTCCCACATTCAACTTCCTTTCCTAAAAGTCAAGAAATCTTTTATTATTCTCTTAACACTGTGGAGGGAAGGTCCATTCCAGTAATGAGGCAAAGGCTACTACTATGTACAGACTTATTTCCTATTCGGTAAGAATTACTATTCCAACCTGGCAGAAAAGATAAGTGACTTACCAAAGCCAGTGCAGCTCAGAAAGAGCTAAGCAGTAATTTAAACACCTGCGATCCCAGCTTCTCGGGAGGCTAAGGCACGAGAATCACTTGAACCTGCAAGGTAGAGGTTGCAGTGAACCAAGATCGTGCCACTGGACGACAGCGTAAGACTGTCTCAAAAAAAAAAAACAGGAAAAGGAAAAAGAAAACCGCCTCATAGAAGCACTCTGTTGCTTCAACAAATATACTTTGAACAAAATGTAACACACTTTGAACAGTACCTGGCACAAACTAAACGCTCAATACTTGTTAATTATTTTAATCTACCATAATAATTATCACCATCATCACACCACTAGAGTATCAATGTAGGAAGGTGAGAATTTAATCTGTTGCATTTGCTGTTTAAAGTGCATTACTTATAGAACTTGTAGCGAAATGAGAAACAGATCAGAAAAATGTTTTAAATCTGCAGCCTGCCCACTTGGTAGTAAAGGAAAGAGCGTTTTTCAGGAAAGAAATCCAATGGTGCTGGGGAACAACCACTTGCTAAAGAGATTAGCACTGACAAAAGGGAGCCAGGTGCTAATAGAACAATGGGGAAAGGCCTGAAGGCATCTCAGACTCTATGAGGCTGCCTCTCCCAGCAGAGGCCCAGAGACCTAGGAGGACAGAATGGTTTGGGGAGACAGGCCCAGGGCATAGCTGACATGGAACACCTCAAGGAACCCTGGAACGTCCTGAATGCTGCTCCAACGTCCTGGTTGCTGCAGTCACAGAAGCTGAAACAGCCCCAGATGCTGCTTGGGCTGCTGCAACAGAGGGTACAAGTTGTAAGCCCTGGTGGTTTCCACATGATGTTGAGTCTGCAGGAGCCCAGAATACAAGAATGGTGCAAGCTTGGCAGTGTCCACCTATAATTTCAGGGGATTGAAATTGGAAAGCGTAAATGTCCAGGCAGAAGCCCTTCAGAGAGATGACTCTATTAATGCAATGCCCACACAATATGTGGGGCTAGATCCCCTACAGACAGTCCCCACTGGGGCATTGCCTCAAATCTCAGAATATCAGAGCCACCGGCATCATGAAACCTAGCAGGAAAAGCCACAGACATTAGACTCCAACCCATGAGGGCAGCAACATGGGCTGCATCCAGCAAAGCCATGAGAATGGGGCTGGCCAAGACCTTGGGAGCCCACCCCTCAAACCAGTGTGCCCAAGGATGCAGGACACCGAGTCAAAGGAGATTATTCTGGAACTTTAAAATCTTATGTCTGCCCTACTTGCATGGGGCCTGTTACCTCTTTGCTTTGGCTTATTCTCCCTTTTAGAATGGGAATGTCTACCCAGTAACTGTACAACCATTGTATCCTGGAAAAAGTATTTGTTTTTGGTTTTATAGCCTCATAGCTAGAAGGAACTTGCTTTGAGTTTCAGATAAGACTTTGAACTTTTAAGTTGGTGCTGGAACAAGAATTTTAGGAACTACTGGAATTGTATTTTGCATGTGAGAAAGATGACTCTATTTTGCATGAGAAGGATGAGATCTGGGAGTCAGAGGTGAAATGCTACAGTTTGGATGTCTGACCCCTCCAAATCTCATGCTGAAATTTAATCCCCAGTGTTGAAGTTGGGGACTAATACGAGGTGTTTGGGTCATGGAAGCAGATCCCTCATGAAGGCTTGGTGTCACCCTCACAGTAATGAGTGACTCCTCACTCCATTAGTTCCTGCCAGAGCTGTTGGTTAAAAAGAGACTGGGATCCCACCCCTCATCCCACCTCTTGCTTCCTCTATTACCATGTAATCTCTGCATACACCAGCTCCGTAAGTAGAAGCAGCCTAAAGCTTTCAGCCGAAGCAGATGCTGGTGCCATGCTTCTTGTACAGCCTTCAGAACCATGAGCCAAATAAACCTCTTTTCTTTATAAATTACCCAGTCTCAGGTATTCCTTTATAAGAACACAAATGGACTAAGACAACCTTCACATCTTTTTATCTGTAGCAGCATCAAAACAAGCCTTGCACACTGCAGACATGCAGTGAAGATGTGTTCTGCTAATGGAAAAAGTAAGTCAACACTTTTGAAACACCACTAGATGAAGGCATGTGGGAGGTAATAGGCTGAAAATGAGATTTCTACCTTAAAGCAGTTTATAATCTCAAAACCAAAGATATGTAAATAACTTATACAATCAACAGGGATTGCATACATGTAAATACAAAGGAAGTTCCTGGAATAGTTGCATTTGTCAGGATTAGGCTGCTAAGAACACTGAGGCTTTCAGTTAAGTTAAAAGGAGTAAGACTTGTGAGGCCATTCAGCCACAAATAATTACTCCAAAGAGGTACAAGGCAATAGTACCCAAAGAACAGCAAGAGCATCTCCAATAGCGCAGTAAAGAATAGCATCCTTAGCCAATGGAGGTGAGCTTTTAAAAGTGGCTGGCAAAGGGCCTAGAGACAGTAATGCAAAGCCAGAGCCTGAGCTTCCTTAAAGCCTATTTAATAAGGTTCCCACTTTGGAAAAAGAGTGTGTCAATAATAGATGGGAGGAGAAGGCTAGAATAAGAAGCCTGACGATACATACTAGAGATGTACAGCAGACAGGACACCCTGCTGTCTGCACTATTCTCAAGTGGGAATTTGGGACAACCCATTCAAAAGCCCATTTTGGCACAAATGCCATGATAGCCCTAAGTGCCAAAGCAGTGGCAAGTGAATCTGAAACCTTTTCTTAGAGTAAGACTATTTATTTCTCTCTGTCTCATAAGGCTTACCACAGTCTGTATAACAAAATGACTTAGAGCAACTGCTGAGATCTGGGTTCAGCTCTCAGTTCTGACACTCATTAGATGTATGACCTCAGGGAACATACTTAACCTTACTTAGCCGGGGATAATTATTATACCTGCTTCTTAGGTAGGGATATGCAAAATGCTTAGCAGAGTGAATAGCTCAGTAAGTTCTCAGCCAATATTATCAAGAAAACATACAGTAAGATATGGATTTTCAGACCCCTTGCATTAACACCACAGTGCTCCAGAGATCCTTGATAGTCAAGTTGGGAGTCACTGTCCTGAAATACAAATAAAAAACATAGAAGAGCAGTAAATTCTATCTGCAAGTGTTTATGTGTTTATTCGGCACTGTGCTAGGGGATACAGAAACCAATGCAACACCAAATGAGGAGGCAATGCAGAGGGCAGATGCTAGAGGGAAGAAAGAAACACTGGGGCAGAGATTACAATGAGCCTGAAAGCCAGACAGGTGTTTAAAGTTGGAAATGAAGTGAGGAACCAAAAAATTATGGTCAGGGAGGTCTGCTGAGTGTGGTGCTTCAGGTAGACAACCATGACAGCCTGCAGGACAAGCTAGAGTGGGGGCCCACTTCCACACCTTTCTGCCCACTCATTTCCAGCCAAATGACTGCTCTTAAAAGTGAAAATTAGGTTCCATTTCTAATCTCCATTGATTCATACTGCTGGACATGGAAATTGGTATAAGCCACACCAACGCAGCACATAAACATCTTAACTAGTTTCTTGACAATACTAAAATCAAATCCGTACTTTCCAGAGATTATGTAAACTTAGTGAACATTTGCGCTTCAGGTCCAGTCTGACAAAATGGAAAAAAGGGAATAATCTGTAGAAAGGAAGGGAGAAGGCAGTATGTAGGCCCTGACATGTTTTACTGCCTCAATTCGAGGATTCAATTTCTCAGCCTCAGATCCTTGCCCTACCTACCTCTCTTACAAGTTTTCAAACTCCTGTCTATTATGATTGCCTTAAGCATGGCAAGGTGCATGAATAACCAGCAATAAGTCAGATATTCAACAGCTGAAATTGTACAATATTCTGTGACTGTGTATCTGGCCAGTTTCAACTTCTTCTATCTTTTTTTCTTTTTTGTTGAGGCGAGGTCTCATTTTGCTGCCCCAGGCTGGAGTACAGTGGTGCCATCATTGCTCATTGCAGGCTTAAACTCCTAGACTCAAGTGACTCTCCTGCCTCAACCTCCTGAGTAGCTAGAAATACAGGTCAGCACCAACATGCCTGCCTAATTTCTTTTTTCTGTAGAGACAAGGTCTCAATACATTGCTGAGGCTGGTCTCAAACTCCTGGCCTCACCTCAAGCAATCCTTCCGCCTTTGCCTACCAAGGTGTTGAGATTTCAGGTATGAGCCACGGCCTCCTGCCCGCTTAGCCTTTTCCAACACTAGAGAACTTTGAGAGCAGTTTCAATATTAAGTGGACACTTCTCAGCAGTTTAACCTCGGACAAATCAAACTCCCATGCCTCAGTTTCCACATCTGTAGAGATAATAAAAGAACCTCCTCAAAGAGTTTATGAGAACTAAATGAGTTAATATTAGTCAAGCGACTGAAACATGATAGACACAATATGCCTTAGCTATTATCATCATCTTTATTTCAGCGCTGAAATAGTGGCCACCACCTGGAGATATCCAGGGGCACACACATCACATTTTTTCTACAGCGTTATGTGGGCATGATTACTTCATGACCACTGAATCTAAAACAGCACAGCCTGATAAGGCACAGTGGTAGGGTCCTACCTACTGCAACAACTCTGAGAGATGACTCTCACAAACCAGCCATGCTTAGCCTGAGACATTCCGGAGACCTCCTCTTGATTACCTCACTCGAGGAACTTATTCCCTTGGAAATGGAACCTAGCCTCGCTTTTGGACCACTGCGTCTCAGATACACTTCCAAATGAGTGAACCTGAACCTCAGAAGTTCCTGTGATTTTTTTAAAGCTTTTTAAGTTCTTTTCCCTAAATGTGTCATAGCGGGGGACTCCCCAGCACTACTTTCTTTTTTGTTCTCTTTTCTGTCTGGAAATCCAGTGATAGGGGCCGAAACCAGCAAGGCACCCTTTTTTCTGCTTCCCAAACATTAGCAGGTAAGCAAGCGCCCCCTGAGCTCAGATATATCAAGACCCCACCCGCAAGTTCACTGATCACCGCTTCTTTTCCCTTCCCGGCACTAGGAGCTGCGAAGCATGAAATGGGCTTGGAGGAGTCGACGATGCGGTCACCTGAGAGGCAGGTGAGAACGGGAGGTCCGGCCCAGGTGTGAGGGAGACATCCCGGGCGGCACACACGCTCACAGCCCCCAGAGGAAGACCAGAGGCACCCGATGCACCCAGCACACCCTACATGCAGCACGCTACCCGCACCGCACCTTCCGTCCCAGCTCCCGGCAGCAGACCCCTTCCGGGACGCCCAGAGGGCTGTTCCTGGACACACCGCAGCCCGCGCGGAGCTGCGCGTAAGGAGCACACGTGCCCAGGCGGCCTCGGCCGGCGCGCCCCCGCCCCCGCACTCACCTGGCCGGTGATGCCGGTGATGAGCGCCACGTTCCTGGGCTTGCCCATCTCGCCGTCCCCGGATCCCCGGGCGCTGGGGAAGCGTGCTGACGCGTGTGCCATGTCCCGCGGCGGGCGTGCGGTCGGCAGCAGGGCGGAGCGCGGCGGAGGGCAGGCGCGGCGCCGGCGGGGACACGGGGGTGTGCCGTAAGAGGCGCCTAGCCCGGCTGCTGGCAAGGAGGGAGAGTGCACCGCGCGGCCGGCCGCCACAATCTGACAGGGGCGCACGGGAGGCCGCGCGGGGAGGGCGGGGGGCGGGCCGAGGCTGGCCCGGCGGCCAAGCGGCGGGGGCTGCGGCCTGACGAGCGCCGCGTCATCCGCGTCAGCCGGCGTCGCTGCGGCAGGCCCCGCCCCCCCGCCGCCGGCCGCCGCGTGGGAGGGGCGGGGCCAGCCGCCCGCCGCCGCCTCAGGGAAGAGGAAGGAGGCCGCAGCTTCGCTCCCCGCCTCTCGCTTGGCGGGCCTGAGAGCGGAGGGGGCGGGCCATGGGGGGTCTGGACGCAGTCACGGTGTCCTCCCCGCAGTCCTCCCGAGTCTCCGAGGAATGCTAATGTCACCCGAGGATGCTGGGCGAAGCGCTGAGCCGACCTTTCCGTTAGGCTAAAGCTCTGAATTTTCAAACCCAGGAATCACAGGGTCCGGGCCATCGACTTTGCTAAATAATGCCTGGAAACCTGTTGCAGTCTCCTTTGAGAAAGCTGGTTTTATGGTACCTGAAGGGCACTGGCCGTGCAAGGCCCCTAAACCGGGTCACAGATGTGGGAGAGACTAACTCGGGTGGCTCTCGCTCTTCTGGCCTTTCCCTGAGGCTCGGTCGGGACCAGGAACGAGGTTCCAAGTAGCTGGATTCAAAGTATTCTGTTCTGAGGACTGGCAGTGCACAAGGAAGTCCCCGGCCCCACCCGTATGCGGCATAAGGAAATGTTGAAAAGACTGCCCGGGTCAATAAACCTGGACGTGGCAAATTTCAAAGGCAGTAATTCAAACACAGGTGGGGTCCCGGCTTTTATTTATTGGATTTCGCCACCATTTGGCAGCTGCTCGTTGGACAGGGAGAGGGATGGAGGTGACTCAGAGGCGGGAGGACAGCAGGTATGTGTGCCTAAGCAGTTGGCTGCAATCCATTGCAGAGATGGAAACTTCCAGGTCTCCGTTGCGCTGCTTCTCTTTCCATATTCCTATCCCTAGTGGATAACTTCAGATCATCACTTCAAATCACACATTGAGTTACTAGGGCTATGCCCAATATAACATGCAGGAGGTACAGCAGACCTGGAACCCCCAAATCAGAAAAGCTCAAGATTGCATTTAAAACTTCCCTCTCCCCCTCCGCAAGTCCCTTAGGAATAGTCCTTAGCTTTATAGATAGACTGGTCTGGTTTCACACCTGTCCTCTCCTCTGCATTCTATGAGGAGAATGCTGTGCCAGTAGGACTCTGCTTTGAGTGATGAAGAGGCCCTGAAGCTGCGGAGAGGTAACACTTTCATTTAGAGGAACATACTGTAAGAAACGTCTGTGAAATATATGGGAATATGCTAAAACTATATTCATTTTCATGTAAATACGCTTTAAATGAATGCATGAGCAGATTAACATTTTCCTTAAAAAAATCAGTGAGCAAGCCAGGCCGGGTGGCTCATGTCTGGAATTCCAGCACTTTGGGAGGCTACAGTAGGTGGATCACCTGAGGTCAGGAGTTCGAGACCAGCCTGGCCAACATGGTGAAATAGAGTCACTACTAAAAATACAAAAAATTAACCAGGTATGGTAGTGGGTGAGGCAGGAGAATCACTTGAACCCAGGAGGCGGAGGTTGCAGTAAGCCGAGATTGTGCCGTTTGCTCCAGCATGGACAAGAAGAGTGAAACTCCATTTCAAAAAAAGAAAAAAAATCATTGAGCAAAACTGATACTTATGGGGGATATGACACATTTATCCTGTAGCTTTGAGACCTCCTATCACACAAACAATGGAAGTTGACACCAATTTCCTGTCACACCACCAAACACCTGCCCTATTAAGAAGTGTGTGTCAGTAGAAGAAATAATGGAAATAAAATCAACATGTTTAGGGCCTGAAAATATTTACAAAATGATGGGAAATGTTAGTTCAGAGGAAGCTTGAAGAATGAAGGCTATTTCTCTAGAAAACTCTTCTGAAGACAGGTGGTAGGTGCGCTACAGCAATGTACCATCCATGAGGTGACAAACGATAGAAATTTACTTCCTCACAGTTCTGGAGACTGGAAGTTTAAGATCAAGGGCTGATTTCTTCTGAGGCCTCCCTTCTTTTCTTGTAGCTGACTGTCTTCATGTTCACATGGCCTTCTGTTCACATGTGTGTCTGTGTCCAAACTCCCTATTCTTATAAGAACGGTAGTTACATTTGATTAGGACCCACCTTAATGACCTTCTTTCCAAATACAGTCACATTCTGAAGTACTAAGGATTAAGACAGCAACATATTAATTGGGGGAGGGACAAAAATTCAACCCATAATTGGCAGAGGGAAAAACGTTTCTTTTTAAAATTGTTTTTGGGCTGGGAGGGAAGAGGTTGGTAGGGGTGTTGTAATTTTCTCAGTAGCATTAGAGCAACTTGAACAAAGTCAGCACAGGGTCTGGGGCAGCATAAGAGGGTTATATTAACTGGAAGGAAAACTGCCAGCTGTAGTGGAAAGCTCCAAGGGTAATGGCTCAGTTGTGTTTTCCTCTAACAAAGCGATTCTCATCCCTGGGCGATTTTGCTCCCCAGGGTACATTTGAGGCATTTTTGATTGTCACAAATGGAATTGTGCTGTAGGTATCTAATGAGTAGAAGTCAAGTATTTCACTCAGCATCTGCAGTGCACAGGACACCCCATAACAAAGATTTTTCTGGCCCAAAATGTCAGTAGTGCTGAGGCTGAGAAACTCTTCTCCAAAAGGTGTTAAAAGGCTAGTGAAAGATTTTAACAAGCAGGTGTTTGAATTGACAGACACTCTGACTATAATATGCAATGACTTCATCGTATGTCATAAAAGAGGCAAATACATTTGGTAGCTAGTTGTTGATGCTGACACCTTTACTCACAAACTTTGCTAATCTCCAAAAACATACTAGCTGCTGAGGGTACAGCAGTAGAGGAGAAATAATCTTCAAGGGATTGTAATCTAAAGGGGTTATGATATTGCATCATTTTATGACTTTCATAACATTTTCACATTTGTTTTAACATGATAAAAAGTGTGGAGAGAAGAATGAGGCCTCCAACTCCAAGTTCTCTAATTGGATAAAAGTCAACCATTCTATACAAAACTAAATATGTGGAATAACATTTTTCATATCTTTCTTTCCCATTGTTGCCACTGAGTACATGCCAATCATTCAAGAATAATTCCCCTGCTTTCCCTGTAAAATTCCCTCTTCTCTTTTTTTAATCTTTCTTTCCTTTGCTTTTCACTGTGAACATTTACTAATCTTCTTTCTCAGATTGCACAAACCACGATAATGGCCAGCATAGATGGAGGGAGCATCTGAGTTGTGCGGCGCACTGTGCTACATCTCAGCTAACTCTAGGAGGTAAGTGTGTTTGCTGTGGTAAAATACATATTTGGTCTTCATTTCCGTTTTCCTGGCATTCAGTTTCTAAAATGCTTAGAATCACTGCAGTGATGTCTTTTGTATGATAATGAGTTCACTGTTGGCTGGCAGCCCTTAGGTGGCTTCAGGGTGGGGACTGATCATTGTGAAGACCAAGGCTGGATTAGAGGGCTGGCACTTTCAGTCCCATCTCCTAACCTGCAAGGAGGGGAGAGAAGCTAATGGCTAAGTTGATCACCAGTGGCCAATGATTTAATCAATCATGCCTACATAATGAAGCCTCCATAAAAACCCAAAAAGGACTCTGTGCAGAGAGTTCCAATAACTGAACGCGTGGAGGTTCATGGAGGGTGACGCTTCAGGGTGGGCACCAAAGCTCTGAGCTTCTTCTCGTATACCTTGCCCTGTACATTGCTTCATCTGTATCCTTTGTCGTATCCTTTATAGTAAACTGGTAGTCCTGAGTAAGGGGTTCCCTGAGTTCTGTGAGCCACTCTAGCAGATTAGTGGACCTAAGAAGTGGGTCATGAGAACCCCAATTTTTAGCCAATCAGAAGCACAGGTAAAATAACCTGGGGCTTGCAATTGGCATCAGAAGGTGGAGGGGTAGACAGTACTGGGGACTGAGCCCTTAACCTGTGGGATCTGATGCTATCTCCAAGAAGACAGTGTCAGAATTAAATGGAATTGAACCCAGCTGGTGTCCCCTGCAGAATTGATTGCTTGCTTGTTGGTGGGGAGAAATCCCTTGCATGTTTGGTGACATAAGTCTTCTCTGTTGATTGGTGTTGTATTAGAACAGAGGAAAAACAATTTGAGTTTTTCCATGCTCAGTATGATAATGATCCTTATTTCGTAGCGTCAGAAACTAAGGATTGAAAACATTAATAAACTTGCCCAAGGCCACATAGCTAGTGAGCTAGTTATGGTAGCTATTATGCTCGTTCAACTCCCATTCCATATTCTATTTGGAAAAATTAGAGTGCTAAAAGCCACATGTCCCAGACCATTTGCATCTCACATACAGGAAGCAAATTGAGCTTTGTCAATTAGATGTGTTCCTGCTCAGTCTGGTAGGTAGAAGTGAAACAGAAGCCTTCTTTCTGCTTTCTGGTCCAACTGACATGACAGTTGGTGGCAGCTAGATTCCAAGTTTGGGTCTAGTCACTATTTTCGTGGGCATGAGAGCCACTTGGGTTGGGGGAGAAGGATGGCAGCGGGAGTGATTTCTGAATTCTGGCCTTTAGCTATGGTGGTACTGCGCTGACATCAACAACCACTGGTTGCCCTCTGAGTTTTCTTCCTGTCTCATAAATATTTTTTTCAACTGATAATTGTAGATTAAAATGATTTTTAAGAAATGATACAGTGACATAGTTGTGTCTTCAAATACTCTAGTGCAATAACACAAGCAGCATATTGGTGTTGATACAATGTACCAATCTCATTCAGATTTCCTCAGTTTTTGTACTCATTTGTGCAAGAGTATGTATATTTACTGGTTTGCAGTTTGGTTTGGTTTGGTTTGTTTTGTCTGAGACAGGGTCTCACTCTGTCACGCAGGCTCATTTGCTGCCTCAGCCTCCTGTGTAGCTGGGACCACAGGTACACAACACCGTGTCCAGCTAATTTGCTTATTTTTTTTTAATTTGCTTATTTTTAATAGAAACAAGGTCTCACTTTTTGCCAAGGCTGGTCTTGAGCTCCTGGGCTCAAATAATACTCCCTCCTTGGCCACTCACAGAGCTGGAATTACAAGCATGAGCCAACATGCCCAGCTATTTTTTGTTTGTTTGTTTGTTTTTAGTAGAGGCAGGAGTCTCACTTTGTTGCCCAGACTAGTCTTGAACTCCTGGGCTCAAGCGATCCTCCTGCCTCAGCCTCCCACAGGACAGGGATTACAGGCATGAGCCACCATACCCGGCCTACTTCTATATGGTTTTACTGCACATGTACATTCATGTATCCACCACCACCATCAAGATTCCAAAACCACCAGGATACCTCATGTTGCCCTTTTATAACAGCATCACCTCCCTCCTACCTCCATCCCTAACCCCTTGAAAACATGAATCTGTCCTCTATTTCTAAAATTTTGCCATTTCAAAATGTATTATAGGCTGAGTGGAGTGGTTCACACCTGTAATTCCAACACTTTGGAAGACAAAGGCTGTAGAATTGCTTGAACCTAGGAGTTCAAGACCAGCCTGAGCAATATAGTGAGACCTCAGCTCAACAAAAAATAAAAACTAGGCAGGCATGGTGGCATGTGCCTCTGGTCCCAGCTACTGGGAGGCTGGGACCTCATTTGATCCCAGGATATTGCTGCAATGAGTCATGATCGTACCACTGCACACTGGCCTGAGTGACAGAGCAAGACCTTGTCTCAATTTTTTTTTAAGTATTATGAATGAGTAATCTTTTGAAATGTGCTTTCATCACTCAAGTTTCCTGGAGATTCATCATCTAACATGTTGTGTATATGGTTATTTTATTTATTTATTTATTTATTCATTCATTCTTTCATTTTTTGAAAGGGAGTCTTGCTCTGTCGCCCAGGCTTGGAGCATGGTGGCACAATCTTGGCTCACTGCAACCTATGCCTCCCGAGTTCAAGTGATTCTCCTGCCTCAGCCACCCAAGTAGCTGGGAATACAAGTGCCCACCACCACACCCAGCTAATTTTTGTATTTTAGTAGATGCAAGGTTTCACCATGTTGGCCAGACTGGTCTCAAACTCCTGACCTCAAGTGATCTGCCCGCCTCAGCCTCCCAAAGTGCTGGGATTACAGGTGTGAGCTACTGCAACTGACCTCATTTATTTTTATTGCTGAGTAGTATTCCATAGTATGGCTGTACAATCATTGGTTTAACCATTTACTTACTGAAGAATATCTGAGCTGTTTGCAGTTTGGGGCCACTACCAATAAAGCCGCTGTGAACATTTACTTACAGGTTTTTGTGTGAACATAAGTTTTCATTTTACCCAAGAGTGCAATTGTTGAGTCCTATGATCATTGCATGTTTAGTTTTTTTTTTTATTCTTTCAACTGCCAAATTGTTTTCTTGCACAGATTTTGTAAATATCAAATTTCTTGTATTAAATCCCTTTCTACTGTGTTCAGCTTAACCCCTGGCTGACATGGCTCAAACTTCAGACTCAGTGCTCTTAACCAAGACTGGAAGACCAAAGAGATGACCTTTTGAGTGCAAGAAAATGACTGAGAGAGAAGGGTCAGGGCAACAGAAAGCATTCAGTGGAGAAGCAGAGACTATTTCCTTTTTTTCAACCTTCCCTGAACTTCAAGATTTATACCAGTTTTCCAGTTCAGGTAATAAACAGAATAGAAGCACTGGATTTTTTAATAAAATCTTATCATCCAACTTTGTTGGACATGAGACAACTTAAATCCCTGCTTTTTCACTGGAATAAATTACATTGCATAAATCTTCTTTCTTAGAATGTATAACAGAAGCAGCAGTGTTTTAGAAACAGAGTTAAAAGGCAACTAGATAGCTCTAAAATTTCTAGGAAGTTCCTGAAATCTGTCAACTCAACTTTGGAAAATACCATTCTACCGATGAAATCAGACTATAGCAAGTTTTTTGAATGATGCATTTAGAAAATGAAAAAAATGTATTCAAAATAATAGAACACATTTTTTTTTCTTACATCCTCATTCATACAATTTCCGATTAGATAGCTCTGTCTTCAGGCGAATGAGTATTATAAGTTCTGGACCATGTATATACCTCTATTTATAGCAGGGTGTGTATATAAGCCTAAGTCACTTTGTCTCTAGCTCTTCTCGGTTGTTTGGTTTTGTTTGTTGAGACAGAGTCTCGTTCTGTTGCCCAGCCTGGGGTGCAGTGGCATGATCTCAGCTCACTGCAATCTCCACCTCCGGGATTCAAGCAATTCTCCTGCCTCAGCCTCCTAAGTAGCTGAGATTATAGGCATGTGCCACTACACCCAGCTAATTTTTGCATTCTTAGCAGAGATGGGGTTTCACCATGTTGGCCAGGCTGGTCTCGAACTCCTGATCTCAAGTGATCCACCTGCCTTGGCCTCCCAAAGTGCTGAGGTTATAGGCATGAGCCACCGCACCTGGCCTGCTCCTCTGTTTTTTTAAAATTTTCTCCTCCTCTTTTTTTTTTTTTTTTTTTTTTTTTTTAGTTTGACCAATAGTCTTCAAGCTAGGAAGCTATTCATTGGGAACGTTTTCCATTCTAATAATCTCAATTTTTCAATGCGCTAAAACCCCGGGAGCAGAGCCTTGGAATCATTGCTGTGCTAATTAGAACCTCCTCTCAAGGAGCACAGCACTGCTTTTCCATTTGCAGCATCAAACCCAGAGAGGAAAAGCATGTGAAGGTTTAAGTCTTCCAGACCCCTATTTTCAGCATTTTCCCCTCAGGATTTGAGAATATGCATATGCCCACTCCTCCCTTTGTAACATTTCTTAAAGCCTTATTCAATAAAAGTGAATCTCTAATAACATAAAACACTAGAGATGAAGTAATACATTGTTCTTTAAAAAGATGAGGTAATAAAACACCATTGACTGCCTATGGAAACTTTCCAGTTCCTGGTTACTAGTCTGATTCTTATAATGTGTCAAAATTGCCTCAAGGTTAAGATATTGGTCTTATTGTTAATTCTAAGCACTGTAATGCAGAGAAACCTTACCATTTTGTACTAATATGTTTAACATGTTCAAGATGCTGTCATAAATCTCAGGCTCCTCGTGGCTGAGTCCACTTCAACTAGTAATGGCTTCCAGTCATTTTTGATGACTGGTAAAGAGTTGGCTAAGGGCCTAATCTGCATAGCTAATGGGAATGCTAGGACTATAAAGGCAAGTATCATGAATCCTATGCATTAAAGAATTTGCTAGACCTTCTGGGAAAGAGAACTTTGATCCTAACGAATTTTTTGAAATGGCCCCCTGGTTCCCACTAAGATAGAGCTTTCATCAACCTCCAGGAAGCATGCCTGGGGAAACTTGCCCTAGAACAGAAGAGTGCTGAAGAGTATCTGGGCTCTGTCCTGGTTTGTGTCCTAATTGTTAGTGAGAAGATCCACTTTTGACTTGACAGTGGATAGGATCACTAAATAATCCTCACATGCAACTGTGGGGTAATTTGTTCCATATTCTCAAGGAAACTGTAAGTCCTAAAAAAGCAAGCTGCTCCTCTGGGAACCTCACCAAAAAGCAGTAAGCAATAGTGAAGATGGGACCTTCAGCAGCCAGTGAGCAGTGGAGATATCTATGGCAAAATCATTATCAGTTGGAATCCTGGCAAAATGACCATGGCATCAAATAATCATGACAGACACTATGGCTTGGCTCCCAACACAAGGAGTGTTCAGCCAAGTGTTCAGTGAAAGGGGTTAATGCTGATTCGTCTAAAGCCATCATGTTCATTCCATTCCCCTTGTCAATGAAGGACTTAGGCATAGTCATGTTTTGCAACCCTGGCCCCTGAGATGAAATAGGTGGAATTATTCTACTGTTGAGTCCCTCCTGCCCACCTATAGGAGATATCCTAAGGTTAGTGTTGAAAGCATTCAGCATACCTATGTAGCAAACCTGCACGTTCTGCACATGTACCCCAGAACTTAAAGTATAATATATTTAAAAATAAAAATAAAAAAGAAGGCATTCAGGTATGAGTGACCCTCAGGATTTGAGAACATGCATATGCCCACTCCTGTGGACATATGACCACCTGTGGCTCCTTTCCTGTATGAGATCATCCAGGTCCTGCCTGATGGCAACCCATGATTCTGTGGGTCAGTAATTAGGACGGGGCTCTGCTGGGCAGTTATTCTGTTCCTTGTGATGTTAACTGGAGTCACTCAGTGGTATTCAGACAGTGGCTGAAGAGCTCATAAAGTCTTCCCTTACAGTCTCGTGCCTTGACAGGGAAGGCTGGAAAGCAGGACTCAGATGGAATCTAAGTGGCTGGGCCTCTCTCTCCCTGGCCTCTCTATGGCCTGTCCACATGGTCCCTTCAGCATGGGAGACAGCTTACATGGTGAGTCAGTACTACCAGATAGAGGGTTCTAAAAGACTGAGGAAAAAACTGTAAGACTCCTTATGACTTAGCCTTGAAGTCTGAGAACATCACTTTTTCTCACATCCCACTGGTCAGAGTAAGACACTAAGACCAGTCCAAATTCAACAGGAAATAATTAGATTGGTCAGAGTAAGACACTAAGACCAGTCCAAACTCAACAGGAAAGAATTAGATTCCACCTCTCGATCTGAGGAGCAGTATGAATATACAGAGAGGAAAGGAATTGATCATGGCCCTCTTTGGAAACTACCTCAGGCCGTCCTTGGGCCACCTCAATTTATGTCCCTTCCTCATGAAAAATACACTCACCTCTTGCATTTGTTTTCTGCATAACAGATTTCTTGCAATTGTTATGCTGCATAACAATTTACTACAAAGGTAGCTGCCTTAAATAATGTACATTTACTATCTTAGTTTCTGTGGGGCAGGAGCCTGGGCATGGCTCAGCTGGGTCCTCTACTTAGGGTCTCATGTGACTGCAGTCAAAGTGTCAGATGAGCTGTGTTCTCATGTGGAGGCTTGACAGTGGAAGAGTCTGCTTCCAAGTTCATTAGGTTGGTGGTAGAATTCACTCCACTGTGGATGTATGACTGAAGGCCCTGGCTTTTTGGTAGCTGTCAGAAGTGACCAGTCTTGGGTCCTAGAGACCACCTGTGGCTCCTTACATTGTAGGCTTTCTCAACATGGCTAATTACTGCATGAAGCCAGCAAAAAGAATCTCCCCATACAGTATGCTAAGATGGAGCCTTGTATAACTCCTTCAAGAGGAGGAGAATGTTAAGAAGGCATAAATGGCAAGAGGTGAAAATTATTGACCTGAGGACCTGTCCATCACATTCCCTCTTTGGAGGCCCCAAATTTGATGGTTTAAATGAAAAACAAAAATCGTTATTGGCCAGGAACGGTGGCTCATGCCTGTAATCCCAGGACTTTGGGAGGCTGAGTCGGGCAAATCACCTGAGGTTGGGAGTTCGAGACCAGCCTGACCAACACGAAGAAACCCTGTCTCTACTATAAAACAAAATTAGCTGGGTGTCGTGGTGCATGCTTGTAATCCCAGCTACTCAGAGGCTGAGGCAGAAGAATTGCTTGAACCCAGGAGGTGGAGGTTGCAGTGAGCCGAGATCGCACCATTGCACTCCAGCCTGGGCAACAAGAGCAA
>NW_016107546.1:4479720-4490624 GCF_001604975.1 Cebus imitator | reverse complement strand
TACATTCCTTATTTTTTAAACCACCTTTCCAGATTTTCTGTTCCTTGCAACACAATACATTCGTTCATTTTAGCCAGATCATCTAAACTAATTTTGATTTATATATTTTTATTGCTACATCTCTCTAGACCACCAAGTAGTGAAGAAGAAAAGAACCTGGAGCCACAGTAGAAGAACTTTAATGGCCACTAAAAACATACAATCATCTGGCACCCTACTAGGGAAATTTGGGGCATTTGGAGCTTAATGCTTGGAAAACTACACCCTTAATTATCCTTCCTTAGTCCAAGTGACCTGAGAGAATAAGCTTATGTTTTGTTTTCTTAGAATTTTTTTTTTTTACCCATCTGACCCTTAAACCTTGCTATGATTTGAAAGTGATGCCTCCAAAATTCATATGCTGGAAACTTCATACCCAATGCAACAGAATTGGGAGGTGGGGCCTAATGAGAGCTGTTTAAGTCATGATGGCTGTGCCATCTTTGTCATCTTGGACTTCCCAGTGTCCGGAACTGTGAGAAATAAGTTACTCTTTTTTATACATTACCTAGTCTGTGGTATTCTGTTATAGCAGCACAAAAAAAGATTGATAATTATTCTTCCCTTTTCTAATGCTAGCTTAATGTGGGAAAACCAAGTTTATATTTTAGGGGATTCATCCATACTTACCTAGAACCTGGTGTCATCTCCATCTGTTCCACTGAATATTACCAAACTGGGTATTAGTCAGTTGACCTTTTGTGCAGGAGTGTATTAGTCTCCTAGGACTACTATAACAAAATTATACAAACTTGATGACTTCAAACAAATTTATTCTCCCACACTCTGGAGGCTAGAAATCTGAAATTAAGGTGTCAATAGGCCCACATCCTCTCTTCAGGCTCTAGGGAAGGAGCGTGTCTGCCTCTTCCTTGTTTCTGGTGACTGCCAGCATTCCTTGGCCTTCCTTGGCTTATAGACAAGTTGCTTCCTTCTTTGCCTCTGTAGTTATATGATGTTCTCCCAGTGTGTGTCTGTGTTAAAATTTTCCCTCTTTTAATAAAGACAACGGTTGAATTGGGTTTGGGGACCACCCTATGCCACTATGAGTTCATCTTACCTTGATCACATCTGTAAAGACCCTATTTCCAAATAAGGTCACATTTGCACATACCAGAGGTTAGGACCTAAACATCTTTTTGGGGAACTCAATTCAACCGACAACAGTCAAGTCTATTAAAGGACTGATGTAGTAATGAAAATGGCCCTCGATGGGAGGAGTCTAATAAACTGTTGGCAAAAGACAAGACCCTAAAGGCAGATCTGAGAAAGTTGGATGAGGAGGACGGAAAATGTAAAAAGAAGCTGGTAAAGTTTTCTGAGAAAATGTGTTTCTCTTGGGTTGTCAGGAAAATTATATGGGGAGAATAAAGTCTTTTCTTCATTGAGCACTTATAAGTTGGTAGCCTTTAGATGAAATACTGCATATATTGTTTCAGTATTCCTCACAGTCTACAAGGTAGGAAGTATCTCCATTTTTTTAGATAAGGAAGTTGGAGCATAGGGAAGTTAGAGTCAATTGCTTAAAGGTTATTTAGTAAATAAATGGCAAATGCAGGAATGAAAGCCCCTTCTGTCTCATAGCAAAGTCCATGGTCTTTCCATTTGTAAAAGTAATCTTGCACTAAGTCAACAAATAATTATCCCATACCTAATATATGCCAGTTACAAGACCCAGGGGTGTGTCAGGATATATGCTGCCAAACTGCCTTGAACAAAGGTGATCACAGTTTACATTTCCACTTAGAATGTAGGAAAGTGCCTGGTTCCACAGCACTGAATATTCAATCCGGAATTATTTAAAACCAGATGTTTAAAAAGTGGTATCTTGTTTTAATTTGCATGTTTTTGATTATTAGTGAAGTGGAGCATCTCTTCAAATGCCTGTCTTAACCATTTCTATTCTCTTTTCTCTGAATTGTCTTATCATATATTTTGCCCATTTTCTGTGGAATTGTTTATCATGTAGATTTGTTGAAGCTTTTTATATGTGGTAGATATCAACACTGTGTCATTTTATATGTTACAAATACATCCTCCCATTAAGTTGCTTTTCATTTTGCTTTGTCTCTAGGAACTTATTTAGAAAGGTATTCCCCACAGCAAGATGGTAACACTGTCCTTCTATTTTCTTCTGTATATGGTTTATTTGCTTGTTTGTTTATTTGTTTGAAGAGATGGGGTCCCATTCTGCCCCAGGCTTCAGAGGTATAATCCTAGCTCACCACAGCCTACAACTCCTGGGCTCAACTCCCACCTCAGTGTCCCAAGTAGTTGGGACTACTGGTATGTACCCTCCATGCCTGGCTAATTTTTATTTATTTATTTATTTTGTAGAGATTTTTGGCCACTGTTTTGCCCAGGCTGGACTCAAACTCCTGACATAAAGCGATCCTCTGGCCTCTTGGCCTCCCAAAGTGTTGGATTATAGGTGTAAGCCACTGCTCCTAGCCCCTGTATATGTATTTTTATGTAAAATGTAATAACATGTTTTTTCTCAACTGGACAGTCAATGATCAATGATCTGAAAGCTGTCTATTGATTAGTCCATCCTCCCCACCCCAGCTAATTTGATATTTTGTCTTTATTGTATCTTGAAGTGGAATTTACATGTTAATCTTTTACTAGAAGCTCATTTGTTTAACTGGCTTAATTTTCTAACCTTTCAGTAATAGCTTAATCATATGGTTTTAATTTGTTATAATATTTTCCCCTTTATCATTCTTCATTTTCAAAATTAATGTTCTATTCTTATACATTTTTTCTTCCTAGAAAATATCAGAATTATCAAATTCTTTCTACTAGGATTTTTTCTTTGCAATGGGACTAACATTATATTTATAGATTAATATAAAATACTTATATTAATATGTATATAATTATTTTTTACCAATTTATTTAGGACTTAAAGTTTTAAAGTTTTGTCACTTAGCTCTTATGTTTTCCTTATTACATTTCAGCCAAGGTTTTTATAATTTATGTTGCAATTGTGAGTGGGAATCTATTTTTCCTGATATTTCCTTTTATAGTTATTGCTAAAAAAAATAAGAAACCAAGATAGAGAAACCATTATTTCTGTATCTTGATCTTTTTCTTCACAGTATTGGGTTTCACCATAATCAATTCTTTGTCTTCCTGAAAGTCCTCTCTTTTCTGATAAGCTAGTTCTATCTCTCTTAGCTTTCTGGTGCTTTTATGGACATTACAAATTATATACATTTAATTACATAAAGATTATATGTATTCTAAAATAGACTTTATTTTTATAGCAGTTTAGATTTATAGCAAAATTGAACAGAAGGTACAGAGAGTTCCTATATCCCCCTTCTATCACACACCCACAACCTCCTCGACTATCAACATCCCCCACCAAAGTGGCACATTTGTTAGAATCAATGAACCTATGTTGACACATCATTATCACCCAAAGTTTATATTAGGGTTCAACAAGTGTTGTACATTCTATAGGTATGGACAAATGTATAATGGCATACATTTACCACTATATAATAATATTATACAGGATAGTTCCACTGCCCTCTGTGCTCTGCCTATTCATCCCTCTCTCCTTGCAACCCCTGATAACCACTGATCTTTTTACCATCTTCATAGTTTTGCCTTTTCCAAAGGTTTGTTAAAATCATATTGTATGTGGCCTTTTCAGATTGGTTTCTTTCACTTACTCATATGCATTTAAGGTTCCTCTATATCTTTTCTTGGCTTGATAGATTATTTCTTTTTATCACTGAATAATATTCCATTGTCTAGATCTACCAGAATCTGTTTAGTCATTCACCTACTGAAGGATATCTTGGTTGCCTCCAAGCATGGACAATTAGTAATAATGCCGTTACAAACGTCTTTGACGAAGTTTTTTGTGGACAAAGTTTTTAACACATTTGGGTTAAGTAGTAAGGCGTGTGATTGCTGGATTATGTGGTAAGAGGACGTTTAGTTTTGTAAGAAACTGCTGAACTATCTTCCAAAGTGTCTGGACCATTTTTCATTCCCACCATCAATGAATAAAATTCCTGCGATTCCACATCATTGTCAGCATGTGGTTTAATGAGGTGTTCTGGATTTTGGATATCCTAATAAACGTGTAGTTGTATCTCAGTGTCATTTTAATTTACAATTCTCTAGTGACATATTATGTTGAACACCTTTTCATGTGCTTATTTGCCATCTATGTAGTTTCTTTGGTGAGATATTCATTCAGATCTTTTGCTCATTTTTAAAATTGAGTTGTTCCTTTCCTTATTGCTGAGTTTTAAGAGTTCTTTGCATATTTTGGGTAACAATCCTTTATCAGATATGTGTTTTGCAAATATTTTCTCCCAGTCTGTGATATGTCTTTACATTCTTTTGACAGTCCTTTTCATAGAGCAATTTTTAATTTTAATGAAGCTTTGCACATCAATTATATCTTTGTTATTATATTTTTAAAACAATCATCATACTTAAGGACATATAGATTTTCTCCTATGTTACCTTCTGGGAGCTTTATAATTTTTCATTTAACATTTAGATCTGTGATTTATCTGAGTTAACTTTTGTGAAAGATATAAGCTCTGAGTCTAGATTCCATTTTTTTTAACATGTGGATGGCCAGTTGTTCCAGCACATTTGTGGAAAACACTGTCTTTTTCTCCATTGAGTTTTCTTTGCTTCATTTTCAAAGGTCAATTTTTATGTGGTTCTATTTCTGGGTTCTTTATTCTGTTTTGCTGATCCACTTGTCCATTCTTTTGGTAATACCATACCATCTTGATTGCTGAAGCTTTATAGCAAGTCTCGAAGTCAAGTAGTATCAGTCCACAATCCTGTTTTTCTCTTTCAACATTCTCTTTCAAAATAACTTGCTGGAATTTTTTTTGAGATTCCACTGAGACCCTATTATACAGTGCTTAATAAACCACCTCAAAACTAGATCAAGTTAGGAAGGACTGACCTCTTGAAAATATTGTCTTCCCACCCGTGAACATAAAATATCTCTCCATTTTATTTAGTTCTTCTTTGATTTCTGTTACCACAGTTTTGTAGATTTTGTTATGTATATCATGTACATTTTTTTAGACTTATACCTAGTATATAACTTTGAGGGTGCTAATGTAAATGGTATTGTGTTTGTAATTTTATCTATTTGTTTATTGTTCACTTTTATTGAAGAAATAGATTTTTATAAATTAATCTTATATCCTGCAACTTTGCCATAATTACTTAGAAGGGCCAGGAGGTTTTTTTGTTTTGTTTTTTGTTTTTGTAGATTCTTCTGAATTGTCTATGTAGATGTTTGTGTCATTTGTGAACAAAGACAGCTTTATTTCTTTCTTCCCAATCATATACATTTTATTTCCTTATTTTGTCCAATTGCACTAGCTAGGACTGTCAGTATGATGCTGAAAAAGAGTGACAAGAGGGATCATCCTTGCCTTGTTCCTAATCTTAGCCAGAAAGCTTCTAATTTCTCACTATTAAGCATGGTATTAACTGTAGGACTTAAAAAGCATATAATATTTATCAGGTTTAGGAAGCTCCTCTCTATTCTTATTAGGCTGAGTGTTTTTATCATAAACAGGCTTTGGATTTTGTCAAATGTCTTTTCTGCATATATTGATAAGATCATGAAATTTTCTTTTTTAGCTGTTGATGTGATGGATTACATTAATTGATTTTTGAATGTTGAGCCAGCCCTATGTATGTGGGATAAATCCCTTTTTATCATGATACATATTTCCTTTTATACATTGTCAAATTTAGTTTGCTGGATTTATTTTGTATATGAAATCTCTTTTCTAATTTCATTAGGATATTGGAACACAAAAGATGTAGATGTATATGTACATATCAGTCATTTTTTTTGAACCAGTTATATTTCTAAAAGCTTAACAAAAGTCTGGAGAAATCTCTTTTATGTTCTGAGGAGCAAAAAATTAGATTACAAGGAAGAAAGAAGGGAAATGGTTTATCCTCAATTATTACTGGTGCCTATTATTGCTTAGTAAACCACCCCAAAACTTGCTGATTTAAACAATGGTCATTTATGTTGCCTGTGAATTGCAATCTGGGCAGGGATCTGCAGGGAAGGCTCATCTCAGCCTCACAGGGGCATTCACTGGCTAGAAAGTCCACCTCCAGCCTGGCTAATATACAGTTGGCAAGTCGGTGTTTACTGCCTCTTCATGGGAGCTCAGCCACACCTCAGAGCTAGGCGTTCTCATAGCAGAGCAGTTGGTTTCCCAGGGCCAAGTATCCTGAGAGAGAGCTAGGTAGATGTTGTATTGCCTTCAGCTGTACTCTATAAGTCAAGGCAGTTGCAAAGTCACACACAGGCTGAAGGGGAGGGAAGTCCATGTGAGGACACAACGAGAAGGCAACCATCTGCAAGTCAGGAAGTAAGGCCTCACCAGAAACCATATTTTCCAGTGCCTTAATCTTGGACCACTTGCCTCCAGAACTGTGAGAAAATAAATTCTGTTATTCAAGCCATGCAGCCTGTGGTATATTGTCATAGCAGCCCAAGCAGATGAAGACAAACCCCATTAGGCCTTAAATGCTAAAGTTAGGCAAAGACCTAGCATATTAAGGCAGTTTTTAGACAGAGAGTTTTTTTTGACTACCACAGTAGTAAATGGAGCATGCCAGTCATATAAAAAGGCCCATAGGATGGCCCCTGCCATTTTAGTACTCTTATGACAAGCTGACTATATGCACGCTGAATGAAGAGACAGATTCCCCACTAGTGATTAAGGAAACACTGTGCCTTGGGGAGGCATGAAGGCTCTGGAAAGGTATGAGTACCTTCAGATGGGTAGGCGTGGATTCTAGAAATCCTTATATGGATGGGTAGAGCCCAAATGGCCAGCACCTCCACTGATGCATGAGATCAGTGCATAAGAGATGCACATCACAGATTTTTCATCTGCTACTAGGGTCTGGCTCTTACACCTGTATGAACATGGGTAGAGCCTAGGTAGGACCATCCTATGAATGAATGTTCAGGAGTCACCTATCCCCATAAATGGAACCTAGAACTGATGGAACTCGGTATTTCCTGAACACTCAATGAGGGCCAACCTAATGGTAAAAAAAACCACATCTGAGAAGGAGAAGGCGTAGGGACTACATAATATTAGGAAACAGTCCCTGATTTCTAACTCATCCTGCTATGAGCCAACTTCTTTCTCACAAGGCAGTATAGGACACAGCCTACAGGAGGATGACAAAAGTCCTGCTCTTTCTCTTTCAGTATCCCATAGTGTCAGAGGTCACTTTAGCTAGGCTTAAAAACCAGAAGGAAAAGAATCTCAGGATGGCAAAGGGATGTGCATAGTAGTGGCAAGAGGATCAGGTGTGAGGGGCAGGGGAATGAGAAATTTAATGGTTTTTATTCAGACTTTGTTATTATGGCATGAGTTTTTAAATCATGAGCCATTGGTGATTAACTCAATCTCCAGCCCCTTTCCCCTCCCTGAAGGTTGAGGAGGCTGAAAGTCCATCCCTCTGATTATGCCTTGGTCTCTATTCCCCAATCCCCATCCTGAAGCTATCCAGGGCCCCCAGCCCCCAGTCATTTCATTAGCAAAGGACACTCATCACTCTGGAGATTCCAAGGGTCTTAGAGGCTCTTGTGTTAGAAACTGGGGACTAAGACCAAATATTATAACAAAAAGATGTTCCTGGCATCCCTATCGTTCAGGCAGTTACAAAGGTTTTTGGAACTCTGTGTCAGGGACCAGGAGCAAAGACCAAATATTTATTTCCTGTCATGTCACAAAAGAGGATACAGAAAATCTGGGATTGTAACCCTTGATGTTTATGTAATCTCAGGAAACTTTTTTGTCTTCTATTGCTTCACAATTAAATGGGGCAGATATGATTCCTCTCTCTCCCTCTATTTCCTGAGCACACGTTCCAGAAACTCAGCAAACCCTAGAGATGAAGGCAGAGCCCTGGCCTCCAGGGAGCAAGATCTTAGGGTGCTGGAGAAAATTATCATTTTTGTTCCCTTCTAATAGTGAAATCTATGATCATTTAAAAAATATGGTTTACTTCTTAAGCCAAGTTTCCCTTCTCATTTTAGTTATCAGGAATTTAAATCAACCAAGACATAAATTGGACCAAACATTATTACCACTATTCATTGACATCCTTAACTAAGAATGTTACTAAAACTTTCCCTTAATACTTATTATATATCTTCCAAGTCAATCCGGAGAAAATCCGTAAAGCTAATCTGCAGGGTAAAAGCTTGTACATTTAAGTAACAGGATTCCAAATAAACAATATTACTGAGTTAACTAAAAATAAATTAAAAATAAACCTCATCTAAAATATTAAAAATTGATATTTTTAAATGCTTTTTAGTTTGTAAGTGTTCCTGGTTAAATGTGGCATCTAAGAATGTTTTTTGCAACTTGTAAAGAGCTGCTGCATATCTTTTTAAAAATCCCTGCCAAAAAAAATTCACATAAATGGCAGATTCATAAAATGTCATAAAATTGAATTCATAAAATGGTAATGAGAATAAGTAAAAGGAAAAAATTATAAAGCATTTACTCACAATAGCATACATTTCATTCAACTATGTTGGGAATTACATTTATATATGCGAAGTTTCTATGAATTTCTTTGGATTCCAGCATAAACCTTTGATAGTATTTATAAAAAAATTAAAAATGTGAAATAGCAAAATGGAAAGAGAGCATTCAAAGAGAAAGGAAATTCTTGGTCAGTTAAAACATTTCACACCTCTCTAACTGCCTTTCTCTGCTTCTTGATTCAAAGTTCTAAGGTGAGTAAACACTAGAAATTAGTGTTTTCTTTAAAAAGCCTTCTTGCCTTCATCTCTAGGGTTTGCTGAGTTTCTGGAACGTGTGCTCAAATCAAAAAAGACATCTTAATTCACGCTGTTGAAAAAACAGAGCATCTCCGAAGTTACCAGCTGTACATTTTGCGTCTCTGAACACACCCAGAACATGTTGCAAAGATAGTCAGCAAATGCCTACTGAATTGAATCTTGATGAGAAACAGATAATGCTGTTCTTCTATTAGTTCTATTTTATAGGGGTAGCTTAAAAATTAGTCAATTTATCTGATGACATTCAAGGTCAGGAATGTTCTTCCTTCTTCCTCACTCTATATTCCTGGAAGCCTTTTACAACTTATTGTATTCAATATTCCTCCATGCATAAAATAAAATACAGACTAGTCACCAGAATTCCTATAAAAATGAAAAGCAAAAACAAGTGCTCCTATTAAAACTTTTAAGAAGTCATTTTGTCAAAAGAAAAGCCTTCTTTAATGTTCTCTTCAAGTCTAATCAAGGGCTTTGAGAAAAATGCTGAGCAGTTTCCTTTTTGCTAAACTTCAAGGAAGACAAAAGGGACAAATTTACATTTTGATTGAACATTTTATTTATTCAGCATTCACTCAGCAAATATTTATCAGTGCCCACTGCACACCAGGGACTGTGATAACTACTTGTCCTGGGTGAGCTGCTAGAGTGAGCTACCTGAATAAGTGGTATAATATGAACCATCACAGATTGTTGATGAGACGTGCAACCACTCTGTCTCTTGGAGAGGTAACAGGAAAATAGGAAATGGAACTAGGTAAAACTCAAAGTGGCCTTTACCTCTCTCACTCTAACTCCATGCTCATCACAAATTTCAAGATCAAAATCTTTGGGAGGCCGAGGTGAGTGGATCATTTAAGGTCAGGAGTTTGAGACCAGCCTGGCCAACATGGCGAAACCCCACCCTAAGCCCCTTCAGGTGAGCACCTAACATTAACCACCACATTAGTTCCAAGAGGGAGGATAGGGGAGGGATGTTGAGAGTTTGAGGATCAGGAATGAGATAGTCATCTAGGAGAGTAGAAAAGAGAACAGACTAGAGAAATGGCCTGGCAACACTCAAGGATCACTTGGTTAATCATCCTGTACTTAAAGTAATAGTTACGGGTTTTTCTTGGGTTACGTACAACTGCATGGTGAAGGCAGAGAGTTGGATTTAACTAAGACTGTGACTTTGGCAAGGATATATGACAAAAAGAGAGGAGGGTGGTGTATGGAAGAGATTGCTTGTAAGGATGAAGCGTGGAATAACTGTGGCAAGGAGAGAAATGAGGAGATGAAGGGTGAGGGACAGTGAGGTGTAGGATGGATCAGTGTGTTGTGGGTCCTGTAATGGTAGAAAGACCATTCATGTGCACGACAGAGTGAGGAGGAAAATGGGAAATGGTGGCTGAAGAGTGGTTGCTTACAACTGAGCTTATGGCAAGAATGCAGGTTTAGGGGTGTGTGTGTGTGTGTGTGTGTGTGTGTGTGTGTGTGTGTGTGTTTTCCATAATGGGAAGGTCTAAGGTATAATCATGGAAGTCAAGCTTTTTAGAGGTGAGGAGAGAACTGAGGGGGCTGGGACACTGGATGGATCACCAGATGCTGAAATCACTAAGTCGTGTTGGAGTGACAAGGAGTCAGAAGTGCCAAGCAGTGACAAGGGTCAGTAAAGGATAGCAGCCACAAGAGCAAGTGGGTGGTATGACCTGCTGGCATGGGACACAGCCAGGAGGGCCTTGAGAGTGGGGGGAGAATAGGGAAACAGGCACCACTGGAGAGAACTGCAGGCGCAGGAGTGCCCCAGATCAGAGCCAAGTTTCAACAAGACCAGGCAGGTGATGGGGATATTCAGGAAAAAATGGAAGATATGGGGGATTCTACAGAGGACTGACTGTGTCTTTCAGACCAGAGCTTCTCAAACTTTAATGTGCAGCCATGTCGCCTTGGGCATCTTATTAAAATGCAGATTCTGATTCAGCAGGTCTTGGATGGAGCCTGGGACTCTGCATTTCTTTCTTTCTTT
>NW_016107546.1:4458451-4479694 GCF_001604975.1 Cebus imitator | reverse complement strand
AGTCTTGCTCTTAGCCAGGCTGGAGTGCAATGTCGTGATCTTAGCTCACTGCAACCTCTGCCTCCTGGGTTCAGGTGATTCTCCCCCCGTCTGTCTCCCAAATAATTGGGACTACAGGTGCGAGCCACCATGCCCAGCCAATTCTTTGTATTTTTAGTAGAGATGAGATTTCACCATGTTGGCCAGGATGGTGTTGATCTCTTGACCGCGTGATCCGCCCACTTCAGCCTCCCAAAGTGTTGGGATTACAGGCGTGAGCCACCACACCCAGCCTCTTTTTAAAAAATTATTATTTTACTTTAAGTTCTGGGGTTCACGGTCTCTTCTAACAAGTTCCCAGGTGATGCTGCTGGTCTTTGGCCCACACTCAGAGCACCAAGGTCCCACGTGGGAACCACCAGCACATGTAGCTACTGAGCACTGGAATACAGCTCATTTGAATTGGGATTTGCCAGAAGTATAAAATGCACACTGGATTTTCAGGACAATAAAAGGATATAAAATGTCTCATTAATAATTTCTTGGCTGGGTGCAGTGGCTCAGGCCTATAATCCCAGCACTTTGGGAGGCCATGGGAGTATCACTTGAGCTCAGGAGTTTGAGACCAGCCTGAGCAACACAGGAAGACCCCATATAGAATAAAAATTTAAAAAATTAGCTGGCCATGGTGGTGCATACCTGTGGTTCCACTACTCAGGAGGCTGAGGCAGGAGGATCACTTGAACCCAGGAGACTGAGGCTGCAGTGAGGTATGATTGTGCCACTGCACTCAACTTAGTTTAGGCTGCTATAATAGATTACCATAGACTGGGTGGCTTAAACAACAGATGTTTTTTCTCACAGCTCTGGAGGCTGGAAGTCCAGGATCAAGGTGTCAAAATCATGGGATCTGATAAAAAGCCTCTTCTAAGTTGTAGACTACTGATTTCCAGTTGTATCTCACATGGTGGAAAGACAGCCAGAAAGTTCTTTAGGGTCCCTTTCACAAGAGCAATAATCTCATTCATGAGGGTTCTAGTCTCATGACCTAATCACCTCCCAAAGGCCCCACCTCCTAGACCATCACATTGGGGGTTAGGATTTGATCTTATGAATTTGGAGGTGATATAAACATTCAGTCCACCCATATAAATTAGAATTGTTGTTATTGAGACAGCATCCCACTCTGTTGTACAGGCTGGCTGGAGTGCAGTGATGTAGTCATGGCTCACTGTGACCTCGAATTCCTGGGCTCAAGGGATCCTCCTGCCTCAGCCTCCCAAGTAGCTAAGACCACAGGTGTGTGCCACCATACCTGGCTACTTTTTAAATTTTTTTGTGGAGATGAGATCTTGCTTTGTTAGCCAGGCTAGTCTGAACTCTTGGGCTCAAGTAATTCTCCTGCCTCAGTATCCTAAACTTCTGGGATTACAGGTGTAAGCCACTGCACTGAGCCAGGTTGTATATTAAAATAATAATTTTTTAATATATTGAATTAACATATATTTAAGGCAATTTTATCTGTTTCTTTTTTAATGTGGTTACTGGATAATTTGAAATTATATATATGGCTGTCATTCACTTTCCTTTGCAAAACACTATTCTCAAGGGTACTTGGGAAAGGTTTCAAGAGCTTGAAAGAGGGAGAAATAAAGTCAGATAAAATGAAATGTGGAAATGTACACAGGTCAGAGTTCAGGGGAGGCCTGGGCCCTGGGTCACATCACAGTGACATATGAAGGGCCTGATCAGATCAGTCTACCTGCTCCAAAGCTCATAGCAGGGACAAGCCTGAGAGATGAGGGGCAGAGGCAAAAGGCAATAACTGGGAATATATTGGGACTGAAATATTTACACACTTAATACCAAAGAAAGTAAAATTGAAAATACACACCATTTACAGAATTTGCTTGGTGATTTCCAGGTACCTCAGGGTCTGTAAAGGGGGAACTTTCTCAATTTGAAGCAACAAGATCTACAAAGAAGGTGAATTGAAGGAGTCAAAAATCTCTCAAAGGTAGTAACCACCAAATGCCACTTTGAATAATATTGCTGGCAATTTTGTGAAAGAAAATTAATGATAATGATACCTGTATACCAAAAAGTATGAGACAGGTCTAAACTGATTTAGTGGTTTATTTTGCCAAAGTTGAGGGCCATGGCCAGTTATACAGTCTCACCAGGTGCTGAGAACATATGCCCAAGGTGACTGGGTTATAGCTTGATTTTATACATTTTAGGGAGAGAGAAGTGACAGGCAATGGCATAGATCAATACATTTAAGATATATATTCATTCAGGCAAAAAAGGCAGGACATCTTGAAACAGGTGGGAGGGTCTTCCAGGTCCTAGATGGATTCAAAGCTTTCCTGATTGGCAGTTGATTGAAAGAGTTAAGTTCTGCCTGAAGAGTTGACATCAGCTTGATTTAAGGTAAATGCTGGGATGGCAGTGGGGGTGGAGGAGTTGTGGAAGTTAAGGTTCAGGTAGAAGGCTTCAGACAGAACAGATGACAACTGTCTCTTAAAATGTGTCAGACTTAGCTAAATTGCCCCTGAATCAGGAAAAGACCTGGAAAGGGAAAAGGATTCTCTACAGGATGTAAATTTTCCCCATAAAAGACAGCTTTTCAGGGCCATTTCAGAGTATATCAAAGAAATATACTTTAGGGTAAAATAGCATGATTTCCTTTAGGGCCTGTTATGTGACATATGATGTTGTAGCTGAGTCAGGTTGACACTGGTGTCTGATTGTTACAAAGAATCTGTCCGGTGAGTCTTACGATCTCTGTTTTAATGTGAATACTGGTCAGTTGTGTCTAAACTCCAAAAGGGAGTGGGTATAATGAAGCATGTCCGACCCCACTTCTCACCATGGCAAGAACTGGTTTTTCAGGTTTCTTTGGAATCCCCTTGGCTGGCGGAAGGGAGTCCATTCAGTCAGTTGGGGGGGCTTAGAATTTTAATCTTGGTTTAGTCATTAAATAAAAAGTCTTTAGAGAAATGCCATTGACAAGGAGGTACAACTAAGAAACTGATCAAAATATGTGAAAATGTACTGAGGTAATTTCCTTATAATATTTTTAATGTCCAGATAATTAGCACAAATAAAAATTTTCAAAAGTTGCCAAAAAGTATACAAACAACTCTTATTCTTTGTATTTATTTGTTTATTTTAAACTGCTTATTTTTTTATTTCCTTTTTTTAGTCCAATCTTTTTTTTTTTTTAATTACACTGTAAGTGTAGAATGTGCAGGTTTGTTACATAGGTATACACGTGCCATGGTGGATTGCTGCATCTATCACTCTGTTATCTAGATTAGATATTTCTACTAATGCCCTCCCTCCCCTATACCCTCACCCCCTGCTACCCTTCCCCTAGCCTCTCACACCCAGACAGGCCCCGGTGTGTAATCCCCTCCCTGTGTCCATGTGTTTTCATTGTTCAACACCCGCTTATGAGTGAGAACAGTCAGCATTTGGTTTTTTGTTCTTGTGTCAGTTTGCTGAGAATAATGGTTGCCAACTTTATCCATGTCCCTGGAAAGGACATGAACTCTTCTTTTACCGCTGCATAGTATCCATGAGTGTATATGTGCCACATTTTCTTTATCCAGTCTATCATTGATGGGCATTTGGATGGATTCCAAGTCTTTGCTATTGTGAACAGTGCCGCAATAAATATATGTGTGCATGTGTCTTTATAACAGAATGATTTATAATCCTTTGGGTATATACCCAGTAATGGGATTGCTGGGTCATATCGTATTTCTAGTTTTAGATCTTTGAGGAATCGGCACACTGTCTTCCACAGTGGTTGAACTAATTTACACTCCTACCAACAGTGTAAAAGCGTTCCTGTTTCTCCATAGTCTCTCCAGTATCTATTGTCTCCTGATTTTTTAATGATTGCCATTCTAACGTGTGAGATGATATCTCAGTGTGGTTTTCATTTGCATTTCTCTGATGACCAGTGATGATGAGGTTTCTTTCATGTGTTTGTTGGCTGTATAAATGTCTCCTTTTGAGAAATGTCTGTTCATATCCTTCACCCACATTTTTATGGGTTGTTTGTTTTTTTTCTTGTAAATTTGTTTCTTTCTAGATTCTGGATATTAGCTCTTTGTCAGATGGGTAGATTGCAAAAACTTTTTCCCATTCTGTTTGTTGCCAGTTCACTGTAATGATGGTTTCTATTGCTGTGCAGAAGCTCTTTAGTTTAATTAGATCCCATTTGTCTATTTTGGCTTTTGTTGCCATTCCTTTTGGTGTTTTAGTCATGAAGTCCTTGCCTATGCCTATGTCCTGAATGGCATTGCCTATGTTTTCTTCTAGGGTTTTTATGGTGGTAGGCCTCATGTTTAAATCTTTAATCCATCTGGAGTTAATTTTTATATAAGATGTAAAGAAGGGAGCCAGTTGCTTTCTGCGTATGGCTAGCCAGTTTTTCCAACATCATTTATTAAATAGGGAATCCTTTCGCCATTGCTTGTTTTTGTTAGATTTGTCAAAGATCAGATGGTTGTAGATGTGTAGCGTTATTTCTGAGACCTCCGTTCTATTCCATTGGGCTATATCTCTGTTTTGGTACCAGTACCATGTTGTTTTGATCACTGCAGCCTTGTAGTATAATTTGAAGTCAAGTAGCATGATGCCTCCAGCTTTTTTTTTTTCTTAGAATTGACTTGGCTATGTGGGGTCTTTTTTGGTTCCATATTAAATTTAAGGTGTTTTTTTCCAATTATGTGAAGAAAGTCAGTGGTAGCTTAAAGGGGATAGCATTGAATCTAAAAATTATTTTGGGTCATATAGCCATTTACATGATATTGCTTATTCCTAACCAGGGGTATGGAATGTTTTTCCACCTGTTTGTGTCTTCTCTTATTTCTTTGAGCAGTGGTTTGTGTTCTCCTTGAAGAGATCTTTCATATTCCTTGTTAGTTGTATTCCTAGGTATTTTATTCTCTTTGTTGCAATTGTGAATGGGAGTTCATTCATGATTTGGCTCTCTATTTATCTGTTATTGGTGTATAGGAATGCTTGTGATTTTTGCACATTGATTTTGTATCCTGAGACTTTGCTGAAGTTGCTTATTAGCTTAAGAAGATTCTGGGCTGAGACAATGGGGTCTTCTAAATATACAATCATGTCATCTGCAAATAGAGACAATTTGACTTCCTCTTTTCCTAGATGAATATCCTTTATTTCTTTTTCTTGCCTGATTACCCTGGCCAGAACTTCCAATACTATGTTGCGTAGGAGTGATTAGAGACAGCATCCTTGTCTTGTACTGGTTTTCAAAGGGAATGCTTCCAGTTTTTGCCCATTCGGTATGATATTGGCTGTGAGTTTGTCATAAATAGGTCTTATTATTTTAAGATGTATCCAATCAATATCTAGTTGAATGAGAGTTTTTAGAATAAAGTGCTGTTGAATTTTGCCAAAGGCCTTCTCTGCTTCTATTGAGATAATCATGTAGTTTTTGTCTTTGGTTGTGTTTATACGAGGGATTGCATTTATGGATTTATGTAGGTTGAACCAGACTCACATCCCAGAGATGAAGCTGACTTGATCGTGATGGATAAGCTTTTTGATGTGCTGTTGGATTCAGTTTGCCAGTATTTATTTGAGGATTTTCACATCAATGTTCATCATGGATATTGGCCTGAAATTTTATTTTTCAGTTGTGTCTCTGCCAGGTTTTGGTATCAAGATGATGTTGGTCTCATAAAGTGAGTTAGGGAGCATTCCCTCTTTTTCTGTTGTTTGGAATAGTTTCAGAAGGAATGGTACCAGCTCTTCTTTGTACCTCTGGCATAATTCAGCTGTGAACCTGTCTGGTCCTGGACTTTTTTTCGTTGGTAGGCTATTAATTGCCACTTGAGTTTCAGATTGTGTTACTGGTCTATTCAGGGATTCAACTTCTTCCTTGTTTAGTGTTGATAGGGTGTAAGTGTCCAGGAATGGATCAATTTCTTCTAGATTTACTGGTGTATTTGCATAGAGGTGTTTATAGTATTCTCTGATGGTAGTTTGTATTTCTGTGGGATTGGTGGTGATATCCCCTTTATCTCTTTTTATTGCATCTATTTGATTCTTCTCTCTTTTCTTCTATATTAGTCAGGCTAGAGGTCTATCTATTTTGTTGATCTCTTCAAAAAACCAGCTTCTGGATTCATTGGTTTTTTAAAGGGATTTTTGTGTCTCTCTCTCCTTCAGTTCTGCTCTGATCCTAGTTATTTCTTGTCTTCTGCTAACTTTTGAGTTTGTTCTTGCTCCTCTAGTTCTTTTAATTCTGATGTTAGGGTGTCAGTTTTAGATCTTTCCTCCTTTCTCTTGTGGGCATTTAGTGCTATGAATTTTCCTCTACACACTGTTTTAAATGTGTCCCATAGATTTTGGTATATTGCATCTTTGTTCTCATTAGTTTCAAAGAACATCTTTATTTCTGCCTATATTTCATTATTTATGCAGTAATCATTCAGGAGCAGGTTGTTCAGTTTCCATGTAGTTGTGCAGTTTTGAGTGAGTTTCTTAGTCCTGAGTTCTAATTTCATTGCACTGTGGTCTGAGAGACTGTTATGATTTCCATTCTTTTGCATTTGCTAAGGAGTGTTTTACTTCCAATTATGTGGTCAATTTTAGAATAAGTGTGATGTGGTGCTGAGAAGAATGTATTTTCTGTGGATTTTGGGTGGAGAGCTCTATAGGTGACTATTAGGTCCGCTTGGTCCTGATCTGAGTTCAAGTCCTGGATATCTTTGTTAAGTTTCTGTCTCATTGATCTGTCTAATATTGAACAGTGGGGTGTTACAGTCTCTCAGTATTATTGTGTGGGAGTCTAAGTCTTTTTCTAGGTTATTAAGAACTTGCTTTATGTATCTGGCTGCTCCTGTATTGGGTTTATATATATTTAGGATAGTTAGCTCTTCTTGTTGCATTGATCCCTTTACCATTATGTAAAGCCCTTCTTTGTTTCTTTTGATTTTTGATGGTTTAAAGTTTGTTTTATTAAAGACTAGGATTGCAATCCCTGCTTTTATTTTTTTTTCCATTTGCTTGGTAAATCTTCCTCTGTTCCTTTATTTTGAACCTGTGTGTATCTGTGCACGTGAGATGGGTCTCCTGAATACAGCACACCAATGGGTTTTGACTCTAACCGATTTGCCAGTCTGTGTCTTTTAATTGGGGCATTTAGCTCATTTACATTTAAGATTAATATTGTTGTGTGTGAATTTGATCCTGCCATTTTGATGCTAGCTGGTTGTTTTGCCTGTTAGTTGATGCAGTTTCTTCATAATGTCAATGGTCTTTACAATTTGGCATGTTTTTGGAGTGGCTGATACTGGTTGTTCCTTTCCATGTTTATTGCTCCCTTCAGGAGCTCTTGTAAGGCAGGCCTGGTGGTGACAAAATCTCTCAGCAGTTGCTTATCCATAAACAATTTTATTTCTCCTTTGCTTAAAGCTTAGTTTGGCTGGATATGAAATTCTGAGTTGAAATTCTTTTCGTTAAGAATGTTGAATGTTGACCCCCACTGTCTTCTGGCTTGCAGGGTTTCTGCCAAGAAATCCACTGTAAGTCTGATGGCTCTCCCGTTGTAGGTAACCCAGTTCTTCTCTTTGGCTTCCCTTAGCATTTTTTCCTTCATTTCAACCTTGGTGAATCTCACGATTCTGTGTCTTGGTGTTTCTCTTCTTCAGGAGTATCTTTGTGATGTTCTCTGTGTTTCCAGAATTTGAATGTTGACCAGCCTTGCTAGGTTGGAGAAGTTCTCCTGGATAATATCCTGAAGAGTATTTTCTAACTTGGTTTCATTCTCCCTATCACTTTCAGGTACACCAATCAAATATAGATTTGGTCTTTTCACATAATCTCGTATTTCTTAGAGGCTTTGTTCATTTCTTTTCACTCTTTTTTCTTGAATCTTGTCTTCTCACTTTATTTCATTGAGTTGATCTTCAATCTCTAATATCCTTTCTTCTGCTTGATCCATTTGACTGTTGAAACTTGTGTATGCTTCACGAAGTTCTCATGCTGTGTCTTTTAGCTCCATCAAGTCGTTTATGTTCTTCTCTACACTACATATTCTAGTTACCATTTAGTCTTACCTTTTTTTCAACTTTCTTAGCTTCCTTGCATTGGGTTAGAACATGCTCCTTTAGCTTGCAGAAGCTTGTTATTACCTACCTTCTGAAACGTGCTTCTTTCAATTCATCAAACTCATCCTCCATCCAGTTTTGTTCCCTTGCTGGTGAGGAGTTGTGATCCCTAGGAGGAGAAGAGGCATTCTGGTTTTTGGAGTTTTCAGCCTTTTTGTTCTGGTTTCTTCCCAGCTTTGTGGATTTATCTACCTTTGGTCTTTGAAGTTGGTGACCTTTGGATGGGGTCTCTGAGTGGACGTCCTTTCTGTTGATGTTGAAACTATTTCTTTCTGTTTGTTAGTTCTCCTAACAGTCAAGCCCCTCTGTTGCAGGTCTGCTGGAGTTTGCTGGAGGTCAACCCCAGACCCTGCTTGCCCTGGAATCACCAGTAGGGGCTGCAGAACAGCAAAGGTTGCTGCCTGTTGCTTCCTCTGGTAGTTTCATTTCAGAGGAGTACCTGCCATATGTCAGCCAGAGCTCTCCTGTATGTGTCTATCAGCCCCTGCTGGATGGTGTCTCCTGGTCAGGATACACGGGGGTCAGGGAGCCACTTGAAGAGGTAGTCTGTCCCTTGTCAGTGCTCAAGCACTGTACTGGGAGATTTGTTGCTCCCTTCAGAGCTGCTGGGCAGGGACATTTAAGTCTGCTGAACCTGTACCCACAACCACCCCTTTTCCCAGGTGCTCTGTTCCAGGAAGGTGGGGTCTTTATTTATAAGTCCCTGACAGGCTGCTGCCTTTTTTCAGAGATGCCCTGCCTAAAGAGGAGTGAGTCTAGTGACACAGTCTAGTGACACAGTGGCCTTGCTGAGCTGCTGCGGGCTCGGGGCACAGTTGCTGTGTAAACTTCCTGGCAACTTTGTTTACATAGGCGAGGTGAAAACTGCCTACCTGAGCCTCACCAATGGCGGATGTCCCTCCACACACCGAGCTTGAACGTCCCAGGTGGAGCTCAGACTGCTGTGCTGGGTGTGAGAATTTCAAGCCAGTGTATCTTAGCTTACTGGTCTTCCTGGTGGTGGGAACTGCCAAGCCAGATCACTTGGCTCCCTGGCTTCAGCCCCCTTTTTCAGGGGAATGAGTGGTTCTGTCTTGGTGGCATTCCAGGCACTACTGGGGTATGGAAAAAAAAAAAAAAAACCTGCTGCAGCTAGCTCAATGTCTTCCCAAATGGCTGCACAGTTTTGTACTGGAAACAAAGGGGGGCTGGTGTTGTAGGCACCGGAGGGAATCTCCTGGTCTGCAGGTTGTGAAGACTGTGGGAAAAACCCAGTATCTAATCCAAAGTGACAGAGTGCCAGGAAAAGTCCCTAATGGCTTCCCTTGGCTAGGAGTAGGAGTTCCAGCCCCTTGCACTTCCCACCCTGCCTCTGCTTGTTCTCCTTGGGCTGCACCCCATGTATAATCAGTTCCAATGAGATGAGCCTGGTACCTCAGTTGGAAATGTGGAGATCACCTGCCTTCTGCGTCTCCCTTGCTGGGAGCTGTGCACCAAAGCTGTTCCTATGCGGCCATCTTGCCAGAAAAACTCATTTGTTTGTTTTTAAAGAAATGTTATGCCCTTGGTTGCAAGTCCTCTGCTTTGTGTCATAGGCTGACTTCAGCGCCTTCCTGGGGTAACATCCCCTAATAACTGGACATTTTGGATCTCATAGTTCATGCTGGAATCTTGCCCATTCAAGTCTGGTGTTTCCTGTGTGTTGGGGTGGCGTTGCTTCTCCTGCTCTTAGCACTGGAGGAGCCCTTGGTGCTTTAGTGAACCTTTCAGGGTGGTCCTAACCAGAGTGCCCCCATCCTGAATAGAGACTAGATAAACCCAAACCTTCTGGGTGACATTCCCAGGGGATTGGGCAGTCTTGGTCACAAGATATTTAAGGTTGAGGGAACAAGTTAATGATGCTAACTAAATAAAGACCCTAAATTCGCTCTTGGGGTCTGGGCCAAGATCCTTTTTCTGGTAACAAACCCCTACCCTAGCCCTTTCATCCTTTCAGAAAACTCACAGAAAAATAGATCTCGAAAAGAATGCATTAATATGAGAAGAAATAGAGCTGCATATGGCTACTAAGAGAAGCTGGGATTTTCCTTATTTTTAATGTCATTTTTACAGAGAGCAGGTACACTTTGCAGGAGGGGACCATGCTAGGAGCAGAATCATAGACAAGCTGGACCACAGGTTTTTACACAGTGTGCATGCTTTTGTTTTCCTGTCAACTTCTCTTGTTTTCATCAAAAGCTGTCAACCCGCCACAGCCTAGACATCATAATGTACATGCAACAGAATGTTCCAAGAAACTTTCATCTGAGACCCTAAGACCCTGGACACGCAATGCCAAAGTGAAGTGTGATAACCACAACTGTGCAGGGCATGCAGAAAGGAGAGGCAGAGAGCCAGTGAGACGATGTCCCACCCCTCACCTGTGTCAGTGGAGACTGAAGGAAACTTGGAGAGTGCTTTTGTAGAGAACTGCTGATGTTCTGTTAGTCTCACTCTCTCTCCATGTGGAAATGCTGGAGAATGAAACTGTCTAAACTCTCCTTAAGCCCTGGGAATGGAGCTTTGATGGGAATGCAGAAATGTGTGTTCTCTTATGGTATGGGAGACACAGAGAACTCACAGAGGACTGGCCTCTGCCTCTTAATCAGGGATCAGGAGAGATGGGAGCTGAGCTGGTCAGCTGCTCTTCAGAGCTGGTCAAGGAGAGATTTCTGTTGTGGTAGGAGGGGCCTAAAACATGCCTGGATGGAGCTCAAGGACCAGGGGCAGATTTTGTGCAAGAACAAACCAGGGGGTGACTTAGGTCCACCCAAAGACTAAGCTGAGGGACAAAAGGCACTCAATGAAAAGAGTCTGCAAATGAACTAACTGCCAGTTCCTCTGAGGAAGGGGCTGAGGCAAGATCTTAATTTTGAGCTGGAGGAGAGTGTATTACCTACAACAAGGGTATCACAGATGAGAAAACCCCAGTTTTAAACTTTTGTTACATCCAAAGAGGGCAATGCAACTCTGGCAGTAGCAAAAATTTTGTGCCTCTTTTTTCCTCTCGTCACTCCTAATTTCCCGTCCCAGAGAAGGATCAGAAAAGATTGTCTGCAAGGTGGGAGGAAGTGTAGCAGCCAGACTGCAAAAGGAGCGAAGAAACCAGCTACCTCTTGCCATTCTCAGTGGCAGACTCTCCACCTTTAACAGGTCAGGTCTGTTACCAGTTAGAAAAGACAGGTAAGCAACACAAGACAACTGCTAACGATGTTTACAGTGTAACTTTCAATTGGGACAGGAAAATTGTAAGAGCTGAGTTATGTTATCATGTACTGATAAAATTTAAGGAATCACAGCAAAACCTGGGAAAATGGGGCACAACAAAGCTCATTGGGGATACTTACTGGGGTTATGATTTGAATCTTTGAGCAGAATTATTCAAAACAACAGAGTTACAAGTATAATGGTGAGTATGCTTGAGGAAAAATATTATTTTTGAATACTTGATATAAAAAAGTTCAGCTTTAGCCAGGTGCAGTGATTCACACCTGTAGTCCCAGCTACTCAAGAGGCTGAGGCTGGAGGATTGCCTGAGCCCAGGAGTTCAACGCTGTAGTGTGCGATGATCATGCCTGCGACTAGCCACTGCACTCAGTCTAAGCAACATAGCAAGACCCTATCTCTAAAAACAAAGAAAAAGTTCAGTTGAACTGGAAATCCATTTGCATTTGATTTAACACTTGCATTCCACAATAGGAGTAGCTAGTTGTTAGACTTAAAGAAGATTGACTTAAAGGAGCGAACAATCTGTATTCCAGTTGAGGATATGAAAACAGTTTCCTTCAGTTGCAGAAAATGAATGCTCTTCGTGGTGACAAGGCATTGAAAGCAGCCTGCATGTGGGTAGGTGAACCATGTGCCTGCACTCCATGGAGTGCTATGCAGCAATGGGAAGGAGTGGATGAAAAATACACAGTATACTTTGGATTGTGCTGAAAAAACAGTGCTGATTGAAAACAAAGCGAATTAATAGAATGAGGTAGAACACAATGCTGTATCTACACAAATTAAAAGTACGTCATACAAAGCAACAAAGCACATTTTATAAGAACACAAACAAATGAAAAAACACACATGAAACAAAATAGAGTGGTTGCCCTTTGGGAGGGGCAGGGCAGTGGTAATGAGAGTGGGATAAGGGAACAGTGAGGTCAGCAGGAACCAATGATAAAACTGAAGGGTATAAAAACCCACTGGGGTTTAAAAGCAAAAGAATTATGCTAAAAAGACAAGTTCATTTTCTCATTAAAATTTTGATCATATTTTATTTGGAAATTTTAAACAAACTCAACATTTAATATTTTTCTGTATACTTAGCATTTTAGTTTCTTTTAATCATATAATACTAAGAATTGATTTTTTTTTCACTAAGTTCCACACAGATGCCCTCTCACCATTGCCTTCAGTTTACCCAACATATGGAAGACTACTATTTTCCATTACTGCCCTGAAAAGAAAAGGCTGGGGAGCCCTGGAGTACTTTGGTTGTTACCTGGAAACTTGACTGACACATCTACTTGTAACCTTCCATGACAGAGGCCTCAACTTTATGTTTGAAATACAAGTAGTATGTGGCTGTTTTCAGCATCTGTGTTTTAAAAGGTTTGATGGTTATTTTTGCTGAGAACGTCCTCCCCCTTCCCTCTGAGTCATTTCCCACATGACTAGGAGGCACTATGGCCTCTCACTGGGACAGCCTGAGGCAACAGGATTCACACAGACCTTATGCGACTACCTTTCCTGCCTGGCAGCTGCTGACCTAGCCTTTCTGCAGCTCTAAAAGAAAGGACCCTGCTATCTGAGAACCTGTAGCTGCTGCAAAGACCCACACCTCTCTTCTGTGGTGCACACACACGCCGTACTCTGCCAGGAGTGGTACAAAACAAATTCTCCTCTTTCACTGGGAATTTTCTCTTTCCTTTCACATTGGGTCTCTGGAGGGAGAGGAGGTGGCAGTAAATTTGTTTGTATATTTATCACAGGCTGTGAGGCTGAGTCTGTGTGAGGAACCATTCATCTAGCAGTGGTGACTACACATTAGAATCACCTTGGGAGCTTTCAAACATACGAGCGCCTGCACTGAACCCCAGGCAAATGGAATCAAAATGGCTAGGGGTGGAGTGTGGGCACCAGTAAGTTTTAAAAGCTCCCCAGATGCTTCTAATATGCAGCCTAGGTTGAGATCCACTGCTCTAGACTGTACATTTGAAACTGGAGAGTTAGTTTTTAATTCAACAAGACAAGAACTAACTTTAAAAATCAAAATTTCAATCTTTGAAGCATAAGATCACACTGTAGAATTCTAATCAGAAATTTTCAGTGGATTCCCCTTACATCCCCCTCTCTTTTTAATCCCTGAATCTTACAGGGTTTTTTGAGGAATTGTTACACAGTGACCTCACCACATTCTTATGAGATAGAAACAGTAAATATAACCAATCCAAGTTAATGCCAGGGCAGTGTCAGAGAGTTAAAGGACTCATTCATTTCGTTCTTAAAATTTAACCATTAGTTTATTCCATGCATGTCTATTGGCTGCCAATTATGTGCAAGGAAATGTCATCACATGCTGAGTTGATAAAAAGATACTTAGGACACCACTTCAGTTTTCAAGATGCTTGCAGTCCAGTTTTCTACAACTAACTAAACCCAAGGAAGTGTGTAATGCCTTGAAAGAAGTTCAAAGTTTTATACTTCAGGAGTGATAGGGATGAAGCTAAAAATAGGCTGGGACCAGCTTGGACTTTACAGGCAATGGGAGCTTATGAAATGGTGCAGGGTAGAGTGGTGACGTGACAAAGTGGTGCTTTAGGAGATTATTGTAGCATCTGGATGAAAGGTAAATTAAAGGTAAAGAGTTCTAGTTGAGGCAGGAAAACCAGTTTGAAGACTACTTAATAGTCTAGGTTGGTGTGAATTAATAAGGGCCTGACAAAACTCCTCTGTGTTGGAAAAAAATGGAACAGCAGTTGTTTTGTGGAGGAAAGGTGGCCACTGATGGGCAAAGCATGAGAAAACTTTTTGGGGTAATGGTAATATTCTATATCTTTTAGGAATTTGGGTTCAAAGGGTATATTCATTTGTAAAATGAATCACTAAATGTACACATAAGATTTGTGCACATTATATGTAAGCCTTGTCACAGAAAAAAAAACTAAACATGGAACTCCACTTAATGATTTTATTTAAGGCAGTACACTGATGTCTGTAATCTACTTTGAATTGTATCAGAAACTAAGATCAATGGATGAAGATATATGTAATAAAGCAAGCGTAGTTAACATGTTCATGGGAGAACCTAGGTGGTGGATATATGCACATTCGCTATACAATTCTTTCAACTTTGTTATGCATTTAAAAATTTTCATACTAAACTGTAGGAGAGAAAAGGGTTTGAAGCAGAGAATGAGTCCAGTGGTATTTTACAATATGAACTGATAAAGTCTGTCATAACTGAATGTAGGGAATGAGGACCCAGAGAAGTGAGAGTTACTATGAACTTCAGTGATCAGAATAACAGGAAAATAAAGATATTATTTTATTAATAGAAACCATTCACTGAGCCCCAGATATGTACCAGGTATTGTGGTAGGTGTACTACATAATTTATTTTTCATCTTCACAACAACTCCATATGGAAAATAATATATCCATTTTACAGATGAGAAACAAAAGCCCAGACTAGGACTGGGACAGACCTCACACTGCCCTGGGTGATTCTGATTCCATTTGTCTGGGGTTCAGTTCAGGTATTGGTATGTTTTGAAAGCTTCCAGATGATTATAATGTGTAGTCACCACTGCTAGATAAATGGTTCTTTACACAGACTCAGCCACACAACCTGTGATAGCCAGGGTGGTGAAACAGTAAAAGAAATAGGGAAGTCAGAAAAGGTTTGAGGGGGAAATGATAAGTCTGATTTTGACATAAAGAAGGATATTGAGATAATTTTAAAATTTCATATATTTCAGGTGTGCAACATGATATTTTGTTCTATTTTTATTTTTATTTTCTTGAGCCATTGTTTCACTCTGTTGCTCAGGCTGAAGTGCAGTGGTGCAATCTCAGCTCACTGCAACCTCCGTTGTCTGAGTTCAAGCGATTCTTCTGCTTCAACCTCCTGAGTAGCTGGGACTACAGATGACTGTAACCACGTCTGGCTAATTTTTGTATTTTTAGTAGAGACAGGGTTTTACCATATTGGCCAGGCTGGTCTCAGACTCCTGATCTCAGGTGATCCACCTGCCTCAGCCTCCCAAAGTGTTGGGATTACAGGCGTGAGCCACTGTGCCTGGCCTAACGTGATATTTTGAAACACGTATACATAGTGAAATGATTACTACAGTCATGTAAATTAATACATTCATCTCCTCATACAGTCACCCCATTTTTTTTGTTTGTTTTAGAGTTAGAGCACTTGAGGTCTCTGAGCAAATTTCTAGTATACAACACAGTATTATTAACTGTGGTCACCATGCTGTACATGAGATCTCTAAACTTCATCCTATAGAACTGCAACTTTGTACCCTTTGACCAACATCTTCCTGTTTTCCCAACTCTCTGCCCCGGGAAACACTGTTCTACTCTCTGCTTCTCTGTATGACTTTTTAAGATTCCGAACACATGTAAGTGAAATCATGAACTGGTTTTCTTTCTGTGCATGGCTTATTTCATTTAGCATAATGTCCTCCAGCTTCATCTATGTGGCTGTAAATGACAGGATTTCCTTCTTAAGGCTGCCTAATATTCCATTGGGTGTGTGTATGTAGGTGTGCATATACATATATATATATATGTATATATATATATGTATACACACACACATACATACGTCACAGTTTCTTTATCCATTCATCCATCAATGGACAAAGGATGTTTCTATATCTTAGCTGTTATGAATTATGCTGCAGTGCACATGGGAGTTCTGATTATCTCTCTGAGGTACTGATTTCACTGTCTTTGGGTATATATCCAGAAGTGGGAGAGCTAAATAATGTGGCAATTCTATTTTTAATTTTTTAAGGAACCTCTGTGCAATTTTTTATAAATGGTGCTGTAACAATTTACATCCCCACAAATAGAGTACATGGTTCCCTTTCTCCATACCCTCACTAACACTTATCACTTGTCTTTTTGATAATGGCCATCCTAACAGGTATGAGGTGATACATCATAGTAGTCTTAATTTGTATCTTCTTGATGATTAGTGATGTTGAGTACCTTTTCATATATCTGTTGGACATTGGTATGTCTTCCCCAGAAAAATGTCTGTTCAAGTCCTTTGCTCATTTTTAAATCAGGTTGTTTGTTTATTGTTATTGAGTTGTGTGAATTTCTTATATATTGTAGATATTAACCCCTTACCAGATATATGGTTTATGAATATTTTCTTCCAATTCATAGATAGCCTTTTCATTTTGTTGATTGTTCCCTTTGCTGCGTAGAAGCTTTTTCGTCTGATACAGTCCCACTTGTTTATTTTTGCTTCTGTTGCCTGAATTTTTGATGTTATGTTAAAAAATCATTGCCAAAGCCAAGGTCAGAAGGTTTTTCTCCTAACTTGTTTCTAGAAGTTTTATAGTGTCAGGTCACACTTAAACCTTTAATCCATTTGAGCTGACTTTTGTATATGGTGTTTAAAAACGTGGGTGGGCAATTTCATTCCTTGGTATGTGGATATTCAGTTTTCTCAGCACCATTTGTTGAAGAGACTGTCCTTTTACTGTTGTGTCTTACTGGTGTCCTTGTTGAAGGTCAGCTTATGATAAATGTGTGGTTTTATTTCTGAGCTCCCTATTCTGATCCATTGGTTTATATGTGTGGTTTTATGCCAATATCATACTGTTTAGATACTGTAACTTTGTAATATAATTTGAAATCAGAAAATGTAATTCCTACAACTTTATTTTCATTTCTCAAGACTGCTTTTGCTATTCACAGTCTTTTGTGGTTTTATACAAATTCTAGAACAGGTTTTTCTATTTTTGAGAAAAATGCCATTAAAATTTTCATAGAAATTTCATTGAATCTGTAGACTACTTATTGTATTATGGACATTTTAATAATATTAATGTTTTCCAACCTGTAAACATAGAATATCTTTCCATTTATTTGTGTCTTAAATCAATGTTTTATAGTTTTCAGTGTACAGATCTTTCATTTGTTTGGTTACATTAATTCCTAAGTATTTTATTCTCTTTGAGGCTATCATAAATAGGATGATTTTCTTGATTTTCTTTCAGATGGTTTGTTGGTGTATATAAATGCAACTGATTTTTGTATCCTGATTTTGTATTCTACAACTTTAATGAATTTATTGATCTAATTGGGTTTTTTTTCTGGAGCCTTTAGTATTTTATACATATAGAATCATGCCAACCTGAAAATAGGATAATTTTACTTCTTCTTTCCACCTTTTATTTCTTTTTCTTGCCTGATTGCTCTTGCTAGTACTTCTAGTACTAGGTTGAATAAAAGTAGTGATAATGGGCATTCTTGCTTTCCACTGGCTCTTAGAGGAAAAACTTTTCAGGTTTTCTCCATTGATTATGATGTTAGCTGTAAGCTTTTTGTAAATGACCTGATATGTTGAGGGAATTTCTGTCTATTCCTATTTTGTTGAGTGTTTATCATAAATGGATGTTGGACTTTGTCAAATGCTTTTCTGCATCTATTGAGGTGATCATATGTTTTTATCTTTCATTCTGTTTATGTAGCATATGACATTGATTGATTTGTATATGTTGAACTTATCTTGCATCTCAGGGACAAACCTCACTTGGTCATGCTGAATAATATTTTTGATGGGTTATTGAAGTCAGTTTGCTAGTATTTTACTGAGGAATTTTGTTAGATGGTAATATTTAGTAGGAAATTTAAAATATGTGGATCTTAGTACACAGGATAAAACTAGAGATCTATGGATTCAATGATTGCCTACACTCCAGAAGGCAGCAAAACAGAGACATCTGAAAACAGGTAATGATTGAAATAAGGTAAGTAAATGAGAATCTGAAGAAAAGTGATAGAAGGGAGAGGTATAAAAATAGAGAATAAGGGAGAATGGCCACACAATGAGAAGAAGAAGAGGAGCTAGAAAAGTTTACATGGTGCCAAACTCTATTCCTATTCTGGGATGGGAGTAAACTGGGTAGGACTAGGAACTCCAGAGGCAATTTTATGCTTAGCCACTATGAGATGAAGCAATTCTTCCTACTCCTTCCTGATTTGCTCTGGATCCTGTGACTAGTGTTCAACTCATATTAAGGAGCAGTATACCTTTTTAGCCAGTCATCTAGTGTAACTTCCTCTTATTCTTTTGCTTGTTTTCTCTTCTCCTACCCCATTTCCCAGTAGTTTGGGTTCTACCTGTTACCACTTTCAGCCAAATGGACAACATGGATCTTTACTCAGTAATTTGAGGTACTCATATCCTCAGTCCCTATGTCATGTTTCTGAACACCAGAAAGGTTGAAATTGCCTGTGACCATCACCAAGCTTTTTGGTTATGATGAAATCCCTGATGCTATCTAATGGTCAAAATGATACTGGCATTTTTCATCATGCAGCTTGTCTTACCCTGATCACTACTTCCTCTTCTGGCTAAATCCAATAATATTTGTACCATTTACCCTTTGAATTCTCTTTCATTCCTGCCTGAGTTAACACATAGAAGTAGAAGTAGCAGAGAGCCAGATGGGGATATTGTCTCTTCTCTGTGAGGAGAGAGATTTGAAGACAATAGTAAGCAGTCTCAGCTGATGAAAAGAAGACATAGAAGGATAAAACTGTGGTAAGATCATTGAAGATAGCCTTCATTCTTTGTCTGACTTACTAAGTTTAAGACTTTTCGTGGTATTAACACACATAAAATTTGTACTATTAATTTTTAATAGTCTGTCAATATATATACAAATGATTTTAAAATAAAGTATACATCAATTCTGAAGTTCACAGAATCAATTCATAAAAAATGAGGTGTACTGTTAGAAGGAAATTTTGGGCAATTTCAAGAGTTTTGTTTTTGTAAAGTCATAAGGGCTATTGCCAAATTTTAGTAAAAGACATCTTTGATATTGTGGAAATTGAGGTAATTAAGGCAGAGTTATAGACCATTTGTGGCAAAAGTTTGACTATGAAGGAAAGCAGGAAAAGTAGATTGATTGGGATGGCAGGGAGAAAAGAATTACAAGGGCTTTTAGTCAGAACTATACCATGAGGACTCTTAAACTTGAGATTAATATATGCCAAGCACTATTCCGGACACCGAAGATACAAGTAATCATAATGTCATACTTGAACCTTCAAGTATCTCAGAGTCCACTGGAGAAGATAAATGGATTAACATACATTATAACAAAGAAACTGTTTAAATAGTAGTATCAACATAGATATTTAAAAGAAGGAGTATCTAACTTTTTTCTTGGTGCACAGGCAAAGCTTCATAGAGGAAGTGGCATTTAAGATGAATCTTAATGATCAGTAGTAGCTTGGAAAGAGGGAAAAGGGAAAAGGAATTTTTAGCAAGAGATGTGGCGTATGCAAAGTCTTAAAAAGGTGGAAGAGCATGGTATATTTGAGGATTCATGAGCAGTTCAGTTTGACTGAGTTATAGGGAATAGCAGAAGATGAGGCTAGAAAGATATGCTAACACTAGGTAGTACAAAGGAACTTCTCTGACCTAGTAAGAAATTTCAATTTTATTCTGTAGGGAAAAAAGAACTCAAGCTGAGTAGAACATTATAAAATTTTTGTGTAAAAAAGATAACTGGGCCAGGTGCAGTGGCTCACACCTGTAATCCCAGCACTTTGGAAGGCCGAGGTAGGCGGATCACCTGAGGTCAGGAGTTCAAGACCAGCCTGGCCAACATAGTGAAACTCCCTCTCTACAAAAATACAAAAAAAAAAATAACCTAGCATGATGGCAGGTGCCTGTAATCCCAGCTACTCGGGAGGCTGAGGTTCAATTGCTTGAACCAGAGAGGCAGAGGTTGCAGTGAGCCAAGGTTGTGCCATTGCACTCTGGCCTGGGAACAGAGTGAGACTCCATCCCAAAAAAACAAAACTAACTTTCAGGTGTGATGGAATAGTTCAGATGGAACAATGCGTCTTCTACGAACAGCTAGAAAAGTTAGATAAATATATATTTTAAATATATGTTTTAAGTAATCAAAGAGCTACAGAGGAAAATAGGAATTAAGGGGACAAAATCTTGGAGAAAAGAGAACCATACAGAGAATTGATCTGACATTATGCAGTCACTTTTCTCCTTAGGACATTTTAAAATTCTACATATAGAGCAAGAAAAGAAATGAAGAATTCAAGCAAAGGGATCAGGGAGAGGATTACTACTAAGAGGCAGAGAAACCAATGAAGCCTTTTACCATCTCACACTAGAAAGACAAAGAGTCATAGAAGCTTGATTTTTATAAGGAAAGACAATTGAGAAACTGGCCCTGATACTTTGTTGGACTTGCCTGAAGACATTTGCTGAATTCTCAGGTTGTGCTGGGATGGAGGTTAGAGGCCAGATAAAAACCTCTGATAAGTAGTGCACGGTTTTGGTAATCACTTATTGCTGAAAAGGGAGGTATTAGATGTCAGGCCTCCATAAGTCCTCAGGTGAAACACTTAGATGCTATGCCCAAAGAGTCAGGGTTGATCTAGAAGTTAACTGAGCCTATAATAACCTTAGTCTCTAATAGGAACAGAGCATTAATTGCCTACTTGATCTGCTAGCAAAGAGAATAGTAATCTCTGAAGGAAGATAAGAGAAAATCATCCACAACCCCTAAAAATGTTCATACACAATGCCCAACATTTAACAAAAAGTTACTAGGCATGGCACACCTTATGACTGAAAAACAACAATAGAAAAAACACAATAAAAACATTTTCAAGGAAAGCCAAATGGGCGAGGTGGCAGGCACCTGTAATCCTGGCTACCTGGGAGGCTGAGGCAGGAGAATTGCTTCAATCAGGAAGATGGATGTTGCAGTGGGCCGAGAATGTGCCATTGCACTCTGGCCTGGGAAACAAGAGCAAAAACTTCATCCCAAAAAAAAAGAAAAAAAAAAAAAAA
>NW_016107546.1:4297714-4458436 GCF_001604975.1 Cebus imitator | reverse complement strand
AAAAAAAAAAAAAAAGACCAAAAAACAAAACAAAACATCAAGTTAATAAGAGAAAAAAATGGAAAATTTTACCAGAAAATTTGCCATAAAAATAGAAATATTAGAACTGAAAAATTCAAAACTGAAATTAAGTACTCAAAAGAGCAAATTAGCCATGCAAGAACAAATTAATAGTGAACTAGAAGAAAAGTGAATACAAAATATCCAAACTGAAGCATTATGTGTAAAAAGGGTGGGAAATATAGAAAAGAAAGTATTGTGTACGTTTGAAATTAAAGTTTGCAAAAAAGAAAAGTACAAGAATGGGTCATGTATCCGTTTCTTCTCATGCTGCTATAACTGCCTGAGACTTGGTAATTTATAAAGGAAAGAGGTTTAATTGACTCACAGTTCTGCATGGCTGGAGAAGCTTCAGGAAACTTACAACCATGGTGGAAGAGGAAGGAAACATATCCTTCTTCACATGGTGGCAGGAAGAAGAATGAGAGAAGTGCAGAACACAGGGGTTGGGGAAGCCCCTCACAAAACCATCAGATCTTGTGAGAACTCACCATCACGAGAACAGCATGGGGAACTGCCCCCCATAATTCAATCACCTTCCATGAAGTCCCTCTCCTAACATGTGGGGATTACAATTCAGATTAAAATTCAAGGTGAGATCTGGGTGAGGACACAAAGCCAAACCATGTCAGGTCAGAAGAAATATTTTAATAAATAATGAGCTGCAAAATTATCTGAAATTAATGAAAGACAAGCCTCAGATTCAAGCCTACAAACCTAAAGTAAGATGAATTTTAAAAATACAGCCTAAGCACATTATACCCAAATTGTTAAAACCAAAGACAAATGAAAATCTTTCAGGTAGTTAGATTTTAAAAAGGCACAATAGTTGTAAAAGCAACAAAAGACTTAAATTCATTTCTCAACTGAGATGATGGAAGATAGAGGACAATTAAATAACATTTTAAAAGTGCTGAAAGAGCTGGGTGTGGTAACTCACACCTGTAATCTCAGATATTTGGAAGACCAAGGCAGGAGCCCAGGGGTTTGAGACCAGTCTGGGCAACATAGACCTCATTTCTAAAAAAAATGAAAAATAAAGATAAAATAAGAAAAGAAAAAGGCGCTGAAAGAAAATAATTGCCAATCTAGAACTCTATACCAAGGAAAAATGCTATTCGAAAATGAAGGCTGGCCGGGGTTGGTGGCTCACGCCTGTAATCCCAGCACTTTGGGAGGCCGAGGTGGGTGGATTACCTGAGGTCAGGAGTTCGAGACCAGCCTGACTAACATGGAGAAACCCTGTCTCTACTAAAAATACAAAATTAGCTGGGCATGGTGGCACATGCCTGTAATCCCAGCTATTCGGGAGGCTGATGCAGGGGAATCACTTGAGCCCAGGAGGTGGAGGTTGCTGTGAGCCAAGATTGTGCCATTGCACTCCAGCCTGGGCAACAAGAGTGAAAATCCATCTCAAAAAAAAAAAAAAGAAAAAGAAAAAAAAGGAAGGCAAACTAAAGACATTTCCAGATAAACAAGACTGAAAATATTTATCACTAGCAGATGTGAACTAAAAGAAATACTAAAAGGAATTCTGCAGACGAAAGAAAAATGGTCCAACCAGAAGCATGGAAACAGAAAATAATAAGGAAATATGAAAAGAGATGATATGAGGGTAAATGTAAATAAATGTTCACAATATAAATCAATAATTTAATGTTTTATGGAGATTAAAATGTAGAATAAATATAGGAGCAGAAAAATATAAAACAGATGTTCACTAGAGAAAATAAACAAAACCCAAAGTGTGTTATTTGAAAAGAACAATATAATTGCTAGGTCCTTTATCATGATATCATAAATAGAAGCAAAGACACAAACTTTCAATATTAGAAGGAAAAATGAAACATCCATCAAGTTATACAGATACTGAATAGATAATAAGGAATATAATCAATAATTATGACATTTAAAATTGTGGTGAAACTGAGAAATCCCTCGAAAACATAGCTTACCAAAATGGACACAGAGAAATTAAAATTTATATATCTTTTTATAAAACCTAACATAGAAGTAAAAACCTGCACACAAGTAAAGCTCTAGATTTAATGGTTTCATCAGTGATTTCTTTTAAACATTAAATGAAAAAAATAACAACAATCTTATGTAAATTATTTTAGAGAATAGGAAGATGAAACACTTCCCTACTTTTTTGTAAGGCCAATGTAATCTTAACTGTAAAACATACAAGAAAAGAAAATTATAGACCAATTTCTAGAAGAAAATGGTTTTTAAAATTACCAGCTAGAAAGACTAGTACATTACAACAAGTAAGGGTTAATTTCAAGAATGCAATATTAGTTTCCCACTTAAAAATCAATCAATTTCATTTGCCACATATGAAAAGAAGTGGGAGTAAGAGAAATTTTCAGTCAGCAACATGTTGTACTTATACAAATCCAAAATACCACAGAAATAATATAAGAATTATAGTTATTGAAAGTCCTATCCAGAGCAATCAGGCAAGAGAAAGAAAGAAAGGGCATCCAAATTGGAAAAGAGGAAGCCAAACTATCTCTGGTTGCTGATGAGAAGATTGTGTACTTAGAAAATCCTAAAGATTCTTCCAAAAGACTCCTAGATTTGATAAATTAATTCAGTAAAGTTTCAGTTTACAAAATCAATGTACACAAAACAGTTTCACTGCTGTATACAAAAAACAACCAGGCTGAGCATCAGATCAAAAACTCAATCCCTTTTACAATAGCTGTAAAAAAAAGATATACATAGGAAGATACTTAACCAAAGAGGTGAAAGATCTTTACAAGGAGAACTATAAAACATTGCTGAAGGAAATTATAGATGACACAAAAAATGGAAATATATTTCATATTCATGGATTGAAAGGATCAATATCATGAAAATGACCATACTGCCCAAAGCAATCTACAGATTCAATGTAATTCCTGTCAAAATACTAACATCATTTTTCACAGAATTAGAAAAATGATCCCAAAATTGGTACGGATCCTAAAAATAACCTGAATAGCCAAAGCAACCCTAAACAAAAAGAACAAATCTAGTGGCATCACATTACGCAACTCCAAATTATACTATAAGACTATAATAACCAAAACAGGATGGTACTTGTATAAAAGTAAATACATAGACCAATGGAACATAATAGAGAACCCGAAAATAAAGCCACATACTTAGAACCAACTGATCTTTGACAAAGTATGCAAAAACATAAATTGGGGAAAGGATACCCTATTCAATAAATCGTGCTGTGAAAACTGGATACCCACATGTAGCAGAAAGAAACTGGATCCCTTTCTCTCATCATATAAAAAATCAACTCAAGATGGACTAAAGTCTTAAATCATCACTTGAAGCCATAAAAATTCTAGAAGAAAACCTAGGAAAAACTCTTGTAGACATTACCAGGTGGAGAATTTATGTCTAAGACCCCTAAAGCAAATACAACAAAAGCAAAAGTAAATAAATGAGACCTAATTAAACTAAAAAGCTTCCACATGACAATAATCAGAGTAAACAAACAATTCACAGAATGGGAGAAAATATTTGAAAACCATGCATCCAACAAAGAATAATATCCGGAATCTACAAGGAATGCAAACAAATCAGTAAGAAAAAAACAAATAATCCCATCAAAAAGTGAGCAAGTGACATGAATAGACATTTCTCAAAAGAAGATGTACAAATGACCAACAAAAATGAGAAAATACTCAATGTCGTTAATCATCAGGAAAATGCAAATTAAAACTACAGTGAGATACCATCTTACCCCAGCTAGAATGGCCATTATTAAAAAGTCAAAAAACAATAAATGTTGGCATTGATGTAGTGAAAGGGGAATAATTTTTTTTTTGAGATAGGATATCTCTCTGTCATCCAGACTAGAGTGCAGTGGCATGAACATGGCTCATTGCAGCCTCAAACCACTGGGGTCATGTCGTGCTCCTACCTAAGCCTCCCAAGTAGCTGGGGCAACAGATATGCGCCATCATGCCTGGCTAATTAAAAAAATTTGTTTTGTAGAGACAGGGTCTCACTATGTTGCCCAGGCCAACCTTGAACTCCTGGGCTCAAGTGATCCTCCCACCTCAGCCTCCCAAAGTGCTGGGATTATAGGCATGAGCCACCTCACCCAGCCATGAATGCTTATACACTACTGGTGGGAATATAAATTAGTGCAACCTCTAAAAATAGTATGGAGATTTCTTGAAGAAATAAAAGTAGATCTAGGTCAGGTGTGGTGGCTCACGCCTGTAATTCTAGCATTTTGGTGGCTCATGCCTCAAATCCTAGCATTTTGGGAGACCAAGACAAGAGGATTCCTTGATCCCTGGAGTTCCAGACCATCCTGGGCAACATGATGAGACCTTGTCACTAAAAAAAAAAAACAAAAAAATAAAAAGCCAGGCCTGATGTTGCCAGCCTATGGTCCCAGCTACTCAGGAGGCTGAGGTGGGAGGATTGCTTGATCCCAGGAAGTAGTGGATTTGGTGAGCCTTTTTGTGCCAGTGCACTGTAGCTTGGGTGACAGACTGAGTCCTTGTCTCAACAAAAAAAAAAAAAAAAAAAAAAAAAAAAAAAAAAAAAAAAAAAAAAAAAAAAAAAAAAAAAGGTAGATCTATTATTTGGTGCAGCAAACCCATTACTATATATCAACCCCCCAAACAGGAATTCATTATTTTAAAAACAAGCAAACAAAAAGCACCTGCACACATATGTTTATTGCAGCACAATTCACAATTGCAAAGATGTGGAACCAACCTAAGTGTTCATAAGTTGATGAATGGATAAAGAAAACATGGTTTTATATATATATATATATATATATATATATATATATATATATATATATACCACTGAGAACTACTCAGCCATGGAAAACAATGAAATGATGTCTTTTGCAGCAACTTGGATGGAGCTGGAGGTCATTATTTTAAGTGAAGTAACTCAGGAATGGAAAACCAAATATCGTATTTTCTCACTTGTAAATGGGAGCTAAGCTATGGGTATGCAAAGGCAAACAGAGTGGTAGAATGGACATTGGAGACTCAGAAGGGGGAAGGGTGAAATGAGAATGAGGAATAAAATACTACATGTTGGTACAGTGTACACTACTCAGATGACAGGTACACTAAACTCTCAGACTTTCTGCTATACAATTAATCCATGTAAACAAAAACCACTTGTACCCTTAAAGCTGTTGAATTAAAAAAGGAAAAAAAATGCTTATTAATATAGAATAACTATAGGTAAATTTAACAATTTTGTGAAATGAGATCAACATACAAAAATCAAGTTTTTAAATATTAGCAACAAAATAACAAAAAATGAAATGAGGAAGATGATACTATTTACAAAAAATGAAATACCTTAGAATAAATCTGATAAAAGATATAAAAAACCTTTTGAAGTTGCTGTAAATAAATGGAGGGTTATATCATGTTAATGGGTTAGAAGACTCAATATTGTAATAATTTTAGTTCTCCCCAAATTCGTAGATTTAATCTAATCCTAATCAAACTCCCAGCAGGTTTATATAAAAATAAGCTGATTTGGCCAGGCATGGTGGCTCACACCTGTAATCTCAGCACTTTGGGAGTCCGAGGCGGGTGGATCACATGAGGTCAGGAGTTCAAAACCAGCCTGACCAATATGGTGAAACCCTGTCTCTACTAAAAATGCAAAAATTAGCTGGCATAGTGGTGGGCTGCTTGGGAGGCTGAGACAGGAGAATTGCTTGAACCTGGGAGGCGGAGTTTGCAGTGAACCGAGATCACAGCATTTGCACTCCAGTCTGTGCAATAAGCAAGACTCCACCTCAAAAAAAAAAAAAAAGCTGATTCTGAAATATATATAAAAACAAGTCTGCCACAAAGGTATTCTTGAAGAACATTTGTAGATATTACTACTAGATGCTAAGACTCAAAGTGATCATAATTGAGACAGTGTGGTAATAGCACAGATAGACAAACTGATCAGATAACAGAATAGAAAAATCCAGAAATAGAATAGCATTGATTTTTTTTTAATAAAGGTATTTTATAGTGCAATGGGTATGGTCTTCTCAATAAATGGTGCTATGTCAATCAGAGTAAAATAAATGTGTCCAGAACTTTTCTTCTTTGCAAAATCACAGGAAGGATTTTAGACCTAATGTAAAAGATTAAACTAATAAAGCTTTCAGAAGAAAGCATAGGAGAATATCTTTATGACTTTGGGGTTGGCAAAGACTTCATTAAAAGCTACTCATCATACTTTATTGATACATCAAAAAATTGGGCTATAAGAATAATAAGAGCTGCTGTTTTTCAAAAGACACCATAGTGGGAGCAAAGGCAAACTACACAGTTGAAGTAGATATTTGCAGAGTATACACTTGGCAAAGGACTTGTGTTCTATAAAGGATTTAAAGCCTCATAAAATCAATAAAGGAAAAACAGTCGATGCAATAAAAATTCATGTGAATGCGGAGGGCAAAGCTTGCTTTGGAAGCATAAGGCCTCTGACAGAACAGCATGAGGAAGTGCTGTTACACTTGGGGTGGGTCCTGAGTTGACATGGTGAGGGAAAGGAGCCCCTTACAGTAGGGAATCCATTCAGGATTTCAAGCTGGTTTAGAGACACCTTGATTTAACACAATCATACTTCAGGCTCTCAAATGACTCCAGCTCACCCGCCTTATGTATGTGTATGTGTGTGTGGGGGGGGATGGCCACACCATACTAAAATGATAGTACTTAGAGTTCCATCCCCTTCTTCTTCTATTTCTATGAATTCTCCTGGTCTTTGCCCTTTGTTTCCTGTGCCCCTACTAAATTCCATCTCACTTTTTCCTTCCTCCTGTTTCCATCTCTTTTCTTCCCAACTAAGGTGGGATATAGCATTGGTTTTGGTGTTGTTTTAAATTTCCACAGACTATCACTAACATGGTAGTTGTGTAGGTGGACTACACAAGCTTTACTGAAAAGCTTTGGAGGCAGTGGCAGAGGCAGGTGGACAGGGGCAGTGGTAAGGAGGATAAGTGAGCACCAATAATTAGACTTCCTTGTTCTCATTTCCTCAGTCACTCTCATCTCCCCAGCCCCACTTTCCCAGTTTGCTGGGTTGCAAGGTCCTATCCCTCTACCTGAAAGTTTTTCAGGAAACTCCAGATTCTTTACTACATAGACTAAACCGTTTAGCTCTTTCTTTGTCTCACTACTCTGCATTTTGTGATCCTGTCCTTTGGCTGATCTTTCAGCAAACTCCATTGACAGGTTTCACTAAGCAAAGGAGAGGCATCTAGAGAGGGATTTGGGGACTATGTTAAAGAATAATTATTTAAAATCCCAAATTGAATTCATTAATGTAAGACACACCCTTCTCTCCTCCTGGAACCTGGTTCTTACACCAAGTTCTGCCTTTTCTTTTTCTTAAAAATTTTTCCAGGGAGTTCACACTCCATTGCCTAGGATGGTTACAAACTATGGGTTCTTGGCCTCTCAATGCAATAGAAATTGACATGAGGCTCAAAGAGTTTTCCCCAAGAAAACTTCATTGGAGCTTATGCACGGGCATAAGGGAGGCAGCACAAGAGAGAGAATTTCCTTATTGACTCTTTGAAAAGAGCCTGTGAGGATTCTAGTTCCTGGAATTCTTTATGTAAAAGATATGGTTAAACATTATGAGAACAAAGAAGAACAATATATAGAATGGCTATTTTCTTAGTATGACTAAAGCCTTGGGCTTAGTAGGTATGGCATCAGTGAGGTAGTGGTGTGGTTTTCTGATCAGTGGATATGTGTGAAAGAATGCTCTAGTGGGGTTGAGCTAAAGCCAAGCCCCTTTCCTACTCTGTCTCAGGCAGAAAAAATGTGAAAAGACTGGCCTAGCCTTCCAGCCACATCTTTCTCCTGTGTTAGATGCTTCCTGCCCTTGAACACTGGACTCCAAGTTCTTTAGTTTTGGAACTCGGACTGGCTCTTCTTGCTCCTCAGCAGGCAGATGGCCTGTTGTGGAACTTCATGATCATGTGATTTAATACTTAATAAACTACACTTTATATACATATGTGTATGTATGTGTGTACGTATATGTATATATATATGTGTGTGTGTATATACATATGTACGTATATAAAGGGTGGTTTATGAAGTATATATATATTCCATTAGTCCTTTCCCTTTGAGAACCCTAACAGATTTTGGTACCAAGAATGGTTCTAGAGGAAGAGAATATTAAAAATGGAGTTTTTCATTGGTTTTGGGGTTCCTGTACTTGGCTACTTAATATGATTAGACCCAAAAATGCTAAGGACTGTACTTCTAATAATATGGAGAACACTGATAGTCCTTGGCATGAACTGTTTAGAGAGTTATGCAAAATAAATGCATTCGACACATTGCTCATGAGAGGCAAGGAGTTTATGACTCTGTACATAATTCCTTTGACCATGTATGGAGAACCAAGGAACATAAAGAAGCTAGCTGGTTGCTCTTTGGACAAAGTGGTGAAAGACAATGATGAACTCAGGGATTCTGTCTCCCAGCTTCAGAAGCAGATACTGAGCCTCAAATCTGCTAAGATTGCCCTGAGGAAGAGTCGTGTCTCCTGTAGAGTTCTTTCTCTAGAAAGAGAGGTGGCAGGGGCCAAGTGGCAGCACTCAACCATTAAAGGCAAGGCAGACATAGCTACTGTAATGGACAGCAAAGGCAAAGCAGCAATCAGAATAGTCTGACTTATGTAGAGCTCTGGTATTGGCTAATTAATTATGGTGTTCCTATAAGTGAAATTGACAGGAAGCCTACTGCATTTCTACTTAATATATACAAGCAGAAAACTTCTAGGTTGAATGGACAGAATACTAATTTGAATTGTAAAAACAGAGAATCATGGCCCCCTCAATCAATTTCTAGACTTGAGCCAGTTTACAGACCTGGAATCCCTTGAATGAAGGGAAGGCCAGATCCCCTTGAGGAAGGATCCACTACATTACTGACAATTTGTGCAGTGAATCTTTCTCCCATCCTTCCTCAAGGAGACCTCCAGCCTTTTACCAGGGTAACTGTGCACTGGGGAAAGGGAAATGATCAGACATTTCAGGGACTGTTAGACACTGACTCTGAGCTCACATTGATTCTAGGGGACCCAAAATGTCATTGTGGTTCTCCAGTTGAAGTAGGGGCTTATGGAGGTCAGATAATTAATGAGTTTTAGCTCAGGTCCAACTTACAGTGGGTCAGCTGATTCCTGTTCAACTTTCCTGGCCTCTGCAGAAGACAGATAGGTCTTGGAGAATGACAGTAGATTATTGTAAGCTAAACCAAGTGGTGATTCTAATTGCAGCTGCTGTACCAGATGTGGTTTCATCGAGTGAGCAAATTATACATCTGCTGGAACCTGGTATGCCACCATTGACTTGGCAAATGCATTTTTCTCCATTCCTGTCCATAAGGCCCACCAGAAGTAATTTGCTGTCAGCTGGTAAGGCCAGTAATATGCTTTTACTGTTCTACCTCAGGGGTATATCAACTCTCTGGCTTTGTGGTATAATCTTATTCAGAGAGACCTTGATCACTTTTTGCTTCTGCAAGAAGTCCACTACATTGATGACATTATGCTGATTAGATCCAGTGAGCAAGAAGTAGTAAACACACTGGTCTTATTGGTGAGACATTTGCATGCCAGAGGATGGGAAATAAATCCAACTAAAATTCAGGGAACTTCTACCTCAGTAACATATCTAGGGGTCCAGTGGTGTGGCCTGTTGAGATATTCCTTCTAAGGTAAAGGATAAATTGCTGCATTTGGCCCCTCATGTAACCAAGGAAGAGGCATAATGCCTAGGGGGCCTATTTGGATTTTGGAGGCAACACATACCTCATTTGGGTGTGTTACTCCAGTCCATTTATTGAGTAACCTAAAAGGCTGCCAGTTTTGAGTCAGGTCCAGGACAGGAGAAGGCTCTGCAACAGGTCCAGGCTGCTGTACAAGCTGCTGTGCCACTTGAGCCATATGACCCACCAGATCTAATGGTGCTTGAGGTGTCAGTGGCAGATAGGGATGCTGTTTGGAGCCTTTGGCAGGCCCCCATAAGTGAATCACAGCAGAGGACTCTAGGAGTTTGGAGCAAGTTATCTGCCATCTTCTGCAGATAACTACTCTCCTTTTGAGAGATAGCTTTTGGACTATTACTGGGCGGTGGTGGAAACTGACTATGGGTCATTAAGTCACCATAGGACCTGAACTACCTATCATGAACTGGATGCTTTCTGACCCATCTAGCCATGAAGTGGGTTGTGCATAGCAGCATTCCATCATCAAATGGAGGTGGTATATAATGTGATTGGGCTTAAGCAGGTTCTGAAGGCACAGGTAAGTTACATGATGAAGTGGCTCAAATGCCCATGTTCTTCACTCCCACCATGGCTTCTCTCCCCCAGCCTGCACCAATAGTCTCATGGGGCATTCCCTAGGCTCAGTTGACAGAGGAAGGGAAAAATAGGGCCTGGTTCACAGATGGTTCTGTACAATATGCAGGCACCACCCAAAACTGGACAGCCGTAGCACTACAGCCGCTTTCTAGGACATTTCTGAAGAACAGTGGTGAAGGGAAGTCTTTCTAGTGGGCAGAACTTCAAGCAGTGCACCTGATTGTGCACTTTGTACGGGAGGAGAAATGGCCAGATGTGTGATTATATACTGATTCATGGGCTGTAGCCAATGGTGTTTGGCTGGATGGTCAGACACTTGGAAGAAGCATGATTGGAAAATTGGTGACAAAGATATTTTGGGAGGAGGTATGTGGATGGACTTCTCTGAGTGGCCAAAAACTGTGAAGATACTTGTATCCCATGTGAGTGCTCACCAGTGGGTGGCCACAGCAGAGGAGGATTTTAATAATCAAGTGCGTAGGGTGACCTGTTCTGTGGACACCGCTCAACCTCTTTCCCAAGTCACCCCTGTCATCACCCAGTGGGCCCATGAACAAAGTGGCCATGGTGGCAGGAATGGAGGTTCCACATGGGCTCAGCACATGGACCACCACTCACCAAGGCTGACCTGACTATGGCCACTGGTGAATGCCCAATTTGCCAGTAGCAGAGTCCAACACTGAGCCCTCAATATGGCATCATTCCTCAGGGTGATCAGCCAGCTACCTGGTGGCAGGTTGATTATATTGGACCTCTTCCATCATGAAAAGGGCAGAGGTTTGTCGTCACTAGAATAGACACTTACTGCAGATATGGCTTTGTCTATCCTGCATTCGATGCTTCTGTCAAGGCTACCATCCATGGACTCATGGAATGCCTTATCCACCGTCATGGTATTCCACACAGCATTGCCTCTGAATGCTCTGAATCTGCACTTAATATACGGTACTGTTTCTTCCATAGCCAGGATTAATGGGTCCAGGAATCAAGGGGTAGAAGTGGAAATGGCACCACCCACTATCACCCCTAGTGATCTACTAGCAAAATTTTGCTTCCTGTTCCCATGACATTGTGTTCTGTTGACCTAGAGGTCTTAGTCCCAGAGGGAAGAACACTGCCACCAGGAGACACAACAATGATTCAATTAAACTGGAAATTAAGATTGCCACCTGGACACTTTGGACTCCTTCTACCTTTAAATCAACAGTCTTAAGAAGGGAGTTACAGTGTGGGTGGGGATGATTGACCTGAACTATCAAGATGAAATCAGTCTACTACTCCATGACAGAGATAAGGAAGAGTCAGCATGGAATACAGGAGATCCATTAGGACATCTCTTAGTATTACTGAAGCAGGAGGGGTCGCAAAGAAACTTCTCAAACACTGAACTGGGAAGGAAGTGGTATTTTATTTGCTTGGGGCTGCAGTGGCATAGATGCTGAATAAATGAGCTCCCCAACAAAGAAAATTCTTGCCCTTTTAAAGGCTTACATCTCTAGAAATTACATATGAAAGGGTTTGAGCTTACAACTCTAGTTACATGTGAAAGGGTCTTGATCCATGAAGTAGGCATGGGGTACATGACTTAGGTGGGGATCTGATCGTGTTTAAGTAGATAGAATGCCTTCTGGAAAGATTCCTTCATACCATATCCATAATCTATAGATAGGATTGTGGTTAGCAATTGGGATCTTATCCTTAACCTGGCCAGCGGTGCCAACTGGTCTCTAACTGGCTGACTTCTAACTTCTCCTTTTGAGTGAAGGCTGAAGGGGAAATGGCCTTAGAAGCTGAAGAAGATTAAGGGTCTCTTACCTCACTCCCCCGCTTTGAGACTCTCACCTATAACATTAGTGAGAGGTCTCACTCTTATTCTCATTTTCGTGATCCTCTAAAGAAACTAATTGATAATGATGCATGTAATATACTTGTGATGTTGTTTTCTGGTTAACTACGGCAGTGCTGAATCCTCTAATCATCCAAAGGAACAGGAGAAGCAAACAACGGAGTAGCAAGCAAACACCTATTATTATTACAGCACTTATGATGAGAGTCTTGAATTCTCCTAAGGATGAGAACCAACCTCCAAACAAGGACTCAGGGTTAAATCTATGCCACACCAGCACAGGCACATGTGCCAGTTTGGTCATGTCACTGACGATATCCTCAACTGCTTGACCCTGGTCATCTATATGTAGGCAGCAGTTGGTTAGATTTAATTTTCCACAGACTCCTCCTTCAGCTGCTAGCAAGTAATCTAAGGCCAGCCAGTTCTGATACAGCATTTCTCATTTGAGTTTCTTGTCGGGCCAAAATGGACAGAGCTTTTCCCATTTCATTAGGATTTCCAAAACAGCCCACAACTGGATGACCTGATTGAGCACGTAATTAGGAGTCTCATATCCCCGTGAGCCATCCTCCACCTGTGTGGCCAGCCAATAATATTCAATAATTCTCTCTGGTGGCCACTCATCGTCTTTCCATTCATCTACCTTTAGACTTCTTTTCTCCCAGGCAGAGCAAACTGGATATCCTAACAGCTCACCTGTCTTAATAGATAATAGAAAAAAAAAAGGTTTGATGATGCTTGTCACATAGCTACCTGACCATCTTTCAGGCAGTTGTATATATGCTCTATGGCCACATATCCAGTACAATCCAGCTGGGGCCATCCAATCTCTCCAATACCCAGGATGATTCCAAGCATCCTGTAATTTTGGAAATTTTAGGAGGGGTTCTTCTCTATGTAATTTGAGCTCAGATTACAGTGTCCACTGTTCCATTACACAGTTGTTGCCCTAAGCAGCTAAGCTTTCCTACTGGAACAGTGAAGTCTTTTCCTTCTTTGGCCAAACACTATTGTCCAATAATTGAAACCTTTAAAACCAAGAAACTATAGATTTGAATTCTTTGAACTGAGGTTAGGTCAGGGACAGGGTTAGAGGGTAGTAACTCACAACCTTCCCATTGCCATTGATCACGCATAGTAGTTCCTCCACATACATAGCAAGAAGTTACATTAAAGGAATGGGTCACACTTTCAGCAATTTGGAGGAGCAAGTTCTTTGTCTTTTTCAGAAGCTCCAGCATTGGCTTATTCGATATGTCATATAAGGGCTGGTACACTGGCTGGGCTGAGCGTTTTTGGATTTTTCCCTAAATCTGCATACTGACTCCAGGGTCACATCCTTTTCCATCAATTTCTAGCATTAAACTCTCCTCTTTTTCCCATTTGGGTCTTGGGGGTTTGTGATTGTTAATTCTACTGGGTTACAATGTCCTGGGGACATTACCCCATGGAATGGTGCCCCTCCCTTTTACAAGGCAAATCACTTTTATCATTTTTCCAAGTGGCCCAGGTGACACATGACCAATAAAGGCAGCCAGAGCACCAGTAGGTTTTCTGGCAGATCTACTAATGCTCTTTCATATAACTTTGTTCCCATCTGAGGGAACCACAGCCCCCCCAACTGAACTGATAGGCATTGATGGCTGTACAAGCATCAAACCTTAGGGTGACCTGTTTTGGGCTTCCCTTTTCCTCCGTTTTAGCTATTAACTTAGTAAGATGTTCTATCACCCATTATGAGTTTAATTTCAAAAGTTGTGTGTATAGGGGGTTCTGGTGGATTGTAGCAGATATCGGGTTGTCCATCTCCTGGGTTACACACCTTGTACTGAGTTCTATTATATAAACAGTTTCCCTTCTGTGTCCCTGCACATTCATAACTGTAGAACAAAAAAGAATGGCAGCAACTTTTTGTCCTACCTCAGTAACCTGGTGCACACACCAATAGCATTCTCTAAAATCAGTTAATATCCCAGCTGTATAAGTCCAAATATTAAGAAGAATAAGTCCCACAGTGAGTTTCCTCATGCTTCAGCCATGTGTGGACCAGCTAGCTTCTGGGATGTGGCTGGAGCACGGCTTGTTGTCCTTCTCAAGGTGATTCTGCCGTCATTGTCTGGGTCTGGTGTAGCTTCCCAAGTTTCATCTGCTACAGGCATCATGCGGCTGTGGTGGATCCAGGCTGGGATTCCCTCTACCTTTATGGCTATGGAAGTGGTCAGGATCATGGTCTGGGGTCCTTTTCACTGTGGCTTCAGAGGGGCTACATTCCAGTCCTTTATCCACACATGATCACCTGGTGAGAAAGGGTGAACTAGGGAGAATAAGCTTACAGGGCATCTTTCATTTACCCAGGTTGAAATATCCTGAGTGATTTTTCCTAGAGCTTGTAACTGTCATCCTAACTCAATCTCTCCCCACTCCTGAGGAGTTGCAGGGAGTGCTCTCAGTATGGGAGGGGGCCTATGATATAAGACTCCATAGGAGGAATATCCTGTTTTCTTAGAGGGAGTACATCTAATTTTGAATGACACAAAGGGAAGTGCCTGCACCCACTTAATCCTGTTTCCTGACACATTTTCTCTAAGCTGTTCTTAATAGTCTGGTTCATCTGCTCCACCTTTCTGGAACTTTGTGATCAGTAGGGGGCGTGCAGCTTCTAAGTGATACCCAACGCCATGGCCGTTTTCTGGACCAAATCTGCCACAAATGCTGGTCTGTTGTCTGATCCGATGCTCAGTGGCAGTCCAAACCTAGGGATGAGATCTCAAAGAAGCACACGGGTTACTTCATGGGCCTTTTCAGTCCTAGTCGGGAAGGCCTCTACCTGCCCAGAGTACATGCACACCAGGACTGACAAATACTGGTGTCTCCCATACTTGGGCATTTCAGTAAAATCTATCTGGAGATTTTCAAATGGAGCTGCTCCATAAGCTTGAGTGCCAGGGGGAATAGTTGGACCTTGCCTCGCATTGTGCTGCTGACAGGTAATGCATCACTGCTCCACAGTTTTGGTCAGGGCTGATAAGTGTGAGATGTAAAAATACCAGCCCAACACCTTCTCAAGTGATTCTTGACCTAAATGAGTGGTTTCATGTATGGCCTGTAGGACCGCAGCCCCCAATAGCTGCAGCACCGTTACTCTTTGATCTGGTAGCTGGATCCATCCTTCTTTAATTATTTGCCCCCCTTGTGCTTGGAGAAAGTCCTTTTCCTCCTTAGAATAAGTGGGCACCAAGTCAGGTTTCTGGGGAATCAGAGGGGCTGTAACTGCTACTCGGTAGGGAGTAGATGCTGCCTTACACACTGCTGAATCAGCTGGAGAATTTCCCAGGGCTACGGAGGTGTGGATCCACTGATGTCCTCAGCAGTGCATGACTGCCACCCTTCGGGGCCTCCAAACGGCTAACAACTGCAAAATTTCACCTTGGTACTTTATTTCTTTTCCCTCTGAATTTAACAGTCCTTTTCCTTTGTACAGCACTCCATGTATTTGAAGAGTTAGAAAGGCATACTGGGAATCAGTATAAATGTTTACAGCCTTACCTTCACTCAATTCTAGGGCGTAGGTCAGAGCAATAAGTTCAGCCTTCTGAGCCAAAGTACCCTGAGGCAGTGGCATGGCCTTGATTGCAGTGTCTAGAATTACTACTGCATAGCCTACACACCTTTCTCCTCGTGGATTAACAAAACTACTTCCATCCACATGCAACTCCCAGTCTACTACCATCCATGGTTGATCCTGAAGATCAGGCCTGCTGGAATAAACTGAGTCCAATACTTCAACACAGTTGTGTTCAGCTGGGCCCTCTGACACCGGGAGCAAAGTGGCAGTGTTTAAGGTGTTGCAGACCTAAATGGTGATGTGGGGGTTCTCACTTAGCAGGCTCTGGTATTTGGTTAACCTAGCATTTGTCAACCAATGATGTCCTTTGGTATTCATCAAAGTCACTACTGCGTGGGGTGCTTTGATATTTAAGTTTTGCCCCAGAGTTAGCTTATCAGCCTCTTGTGCTAGCAGAGCAGTTGCTGCCAGGGCCCTTAAACATGGGGACCATTCCTTGGAAACTCCATCCAGCTGCTTGGAGAGATAAACTACAGGCCTGGGCCAAGGTCCCACTGTTTGTGTAAGAACTCCAGCTGCCATTTTTTCTCTCTTTCTGACACATACAACATGAAGGGCTTTGTTAAATCACGTAACCCCAAAGCTGGGGCTCACATAAATTTCACTTTCAGTTCCTGATAGGCCTGCCACTGCTGGGATCCCCATTCAAAGGGTTCCTTGTCTTCCCCCTTCATCACTTTGTATAGGGCTTTGGCCAGTACTTTGAAGTTTGGAATCCACAACCTACAGAAACCCATGGCTCCCAGGAACTCTCTCACCTGCCTTCTAGTCTCGGGTTCTGGCAGGTTGCAAATGACTTATTAACTCCCTGCTCCTAGGCTGTGCTCTTGCTGCTGGATGGTGAACCCCACATATTGTACTTGCTGTCGGCAAATCTGGGCTTTTCTTTCAGACACTTTACACCCACAGTCCGCCAGGTGCCAAAGTAAGGCATCTGTTCCATTTGCACACCTGATTGCAGTGGGGTCATCAGCATATTGGAGCAACACACAGCCTAAGTCTTTTGCAGAAAACTTCTGGGGGTCACAGGCAAGTGCCTCCCCAAAGACGGTAGGAGAGTTCTTGAACCCCTGGGAGAGCCAGGTCCAGGTGTACTGCGTGATTGCACCTGTTTCTGGATATTCCCATTGAAAAGCAAATAGTTTCTGACTCTCCGAGGCCGGTCTAATGCGAAAGAAAGCATCCTTTAAGTACAAGCGGGTGAACCAACTATGCTCTGCTGGCAATAATCCCAACAGCATGTATGGGTTGGGTACAGTTGGCTGCAAAGTCATAGTGACCTGATTAACCAAATGCAAGTCCTATACTGGCCTGTAGTCTTTGGTCCCTGGTTTAGGAAGAGGCAAGAGGGGATGTTCCATGGAGACTGACAAGGAACTATAATTCCATTGTCCTTTAAATGTTTTAGATGAACCTGAATGCCTTCTAGGGCTTCTTGGGGAACTGGATACTTTTGCCTAAATGGCTGAACCCCAGGCTTGACTTCAATGAGTATAGGGGCCTGGTTGATTGCCAGACCTGGCATACTGTCCTCGGCCCAGATATTAGACCATTGTTTTTCTAATGCAGGTTCTATCTCCCAGTCTCTTTCAGTTAAGAAAAACCTTCACTCTTCATGAGGAACTCTGAGGGCCATTATGACTCCAGTTTTTGGCAATGCCAGCTGTAAAGTGCCACTCTCGTTGAAGGTGATGGTTGCCTATAGCTTACTGAGCAGACCCCTTCCTAGCAGGGGCAAAAGGCAATCAGGCGTGTACAGGAACTGATGTATAACCTTATGTTCTCCCACTGAACAGATCCAGGGTAGGCAAAAAGCCTGATTTTCTGAAATTCCAGTTGCCCCAAGTATGTCTGTTGTCTTGCTGAACAAATGTGATCGTCCCTAATCACAGCCGGCCCCACAATTTGCTCGGCGCTTAGGGTGCTCTCTAATGGACCTGCCACTCCCACATTTCATGGCTGGTGAGTCCAGTTGCACTCCTCCAATCACTCACACAATCACACTCCTCCCTCCACCCAAATGGAAACCCAAAGCAAGACTTCCAAGGTTAGTTACAGAGAGAGAGAGAGAGAGAGACAGAGAGACAGAGAGACAGAGAGACAGAGAGAGAGACAGAGAGCAAGCCGAGTTCAGGAGTGCCAAATCCAGCAACCACGGATGATCAGGCCAAGCTTCAACCTAATGGAGGTGGGCAAGTTTCCAAGGATCGGTTCTACCATGTTTCTGTCATCCAAACACTCCAGGCACCCATTCCTTCTTAGTGTTCAGCCACTGGAGGGATCCACACTGCAGGGGCTTTTCTACTTTGCTCCGGTGAGGCTTTCCACTAGGGCCAATACCTGCCTGGGAGCACTCTCAGGAATCATGTCCCCCAAGCGGGCTGGAGTCCCCTGCAGGGATGCTCTGCAGGGCTGCTCTGCAGGGCAAGGCAAAACTTCCTGAAAGACTGTTTCAACCGTCTGCCAACCGAAACTCACTTCCTGGTCAGGGAACCAAATAATGAAGCAGGAGGAGATGCAAACAAACCTATCGAACACTGAACTGGGAAGGAAATGGTGTTTTATTGGGCCAGGAGCTGCAGCGGCATAGATATCTAACAACTGAGCTCCCGAACAAAGAAAATTCTTGCCGTTTTAAAGGCTTACAACTCTAGAAATTACATGTGAAAGGGTCTTGAGCCAGCTTCCAACTTTAGAAATTACATATGAAAGGGTCTTGATCCGTGAAGTAGGTGTAGGGTATGTGACTTAGATGGGGGTCTGATCATGTTTAAGTAAAAACAATGCCTTCCAGAAAGATTCCTCCATACCATATCTATGATCTATAGATGGGATTGTGGTTAGCAGTAAGGGTCTTATCCTTAACCTGGCCAGCAGTGCCAACCAGTCCCTCCTCTGGCTGACTTCTAACTTCCCCTTTTGAGATGCAATGTAGAGGCTAAAGGGGAAATGGCCTTAGAAGCTGAAGAGGATTAAGGGTCTCCTTCCTCATTACCATTTCCTGTGATTAAGGTCAGTGGGAAACTACAGCAGCCCAATCCAGGCAGGACTACAAATGACCCAGACCCTTCAGGAATGAAGGTTTGGGTCACTCCACCAGGAAAAAAACCACAACCAGCCGAGGTACCTGTTGAAGGCAAGGGGAATGCAGAATGGGTAGTAGAAGAAGGTAATCGTCAATACCAGCTGTCACCACGTGACCAGTTGCAGAAACCAGGACTGTAATTATCATGAATATTTCCTCCTTCTTTTGTTAAAAACATGTTTTTGCTTGTATACACTTGTATATCTTCATTTTATTTCCTTACTCTTTTATCATGTGACATAAGATTTATTGACTTCACATCAGCATTTAAGTAGTATTAACTTTATGTAATAGTATTTGGGTTGGGGATTGGTGTGTTTTTGGTTGTACAGAGGATAGTTGTATTATGTTAGGTGTATTATGTTATGACCTTATTATTGTCTTTACTTGAAGATTATGTATTATCTCAGGAGATGTGTGTGAGTTCAAGTTGACAAGGGGTGGACTTGTGATGGTTAATACTGAGTGTCAACTTGATTGGATTGAAGGATACAAAGTATTCATCCTGGGTGTATCTGTGAGGGTGTTGTCAAAGGAGATTAACATTTTTGAGTCAGTGGGTTGGGAAAGGCAGACACACCCTTAATCTGGGTGGGCACAATCTAATCAGCTGCCAGCATGGCTAGAATACAATAAGCAGGCAGAAACTGAGAAAAAAGAGATTGGCCTACCCCCCCAGGCTACCACTTTCTCCTGTACTGGATGCTTTCTGCCCTTGAACATTGGACTCCATGTTCTTCAGTTTTGGAACTCAGGCTGGCTTTCCTTGCTTCTGAGCCTGCAGATGGTTTATTGTGGGACCTTGTGATCATGTGAGTTAATATTTAATAAACTCTCTTTTATTTATATATATATATATATATATATATGCATATTTATATGTGTGTATGTGTGTATACTTATGTGTGTTATATATATTCCATTAGTTTTATATCTATATGTGTATCTATCTATCTATCTATATATATATATATATGTTCCACATATATATTCCATTAGTTCTGTCCCTCTAGAGAACCCTGACTAATACAGCAGAAATTGCAAAGACCATTTTCCACATCTGGCTAAAACTATCAGCCTTACTTTTATCTAACTTACTCTGTTTTATCCTGAACAAGTTTATTTTATACATTCAAGTCTACAATTTGTATTGGATTCCCTTCCCCACCCCAATTTGTGTCTTTGTAAGCAGAATAATCTTAAAGAGTCTTAGGTAGTTTTGGGAGTAACTCTTTTCTCTACCATTTGAAATTCTAGTGGTTGGAGGCCTGTGAATTCACTGACAATAGACAGATTAATAGGAGAAAATACAAGGTTTATTTCCATGTGCATTTGGGAGTTGCTCAATGATGAGCAACTCACTGAATAGCCAGAGATAAGAATTTATATAACAACTTAATGAGAGGGGAGGGGTTTGTGGTGTTAGGACTTGAAGGGGAACAATGGGAAAGTACCAATGGGCTTTTTGATGTTAATAGGAATGGACAGTCTGTCTCTTTGGCAGCTGAATTAGCATGAATCTCCCTTGGAGAGTGGTTAATGATAGCTGTATTTTGGAGAGAGTCTGTTGTAGTCAGATAAGAGATGTTCAGATAAGATTCCTTTCTGCATCTTCTGTAGCTCAGATGTTTTCACTTTATAATGATCTTTATGCCAACTTTGGGGGTCTAATTGGGCCCCCACAGTTGTTAAGTATGGCTTACTCGTATCTTAGGAACCCACAAATGCAAGTTTTGAAGAAAACAAAATGATTTTATTTAATATCTCCCTAAAAAGTAAAACAGGACATATTCTCCACCAACAGGTATAACACTTCATTCCTTATAAGCATGTATACTTTTTATTGCCATTCTAAAATTCAGATAACAACGTTTAACAGCTGGATATCTCATCTTTGCCTGGAAAATCAAGGTATGCATCACCAGAAGGGATTGAAATGTCTTTTATTTTTTTTTTATGGTTTTTTGTAGCTTACCCATCATCAAGTTGTTGATGGTAGACAATCACTACTGGATCAAGAACCAGATTATCCTTAATAACCTAATCATCGGCCTGTTCAGAGAATTTTGGCTTTACTCCCTAGGGGATCAGCTCTTAGAAATCTTTTCCAGACCATTGTGAAGTATGCTGTACTAAACTCTATCAGTATTTTACCAAAAATTATCTTCCTTGAGTATTAATCCTAATACTTGTGAGACAGGATATTGTCTTGGGACATTTAAAAATGTTGCTTTCAATTTTGCTGTTTTAAAAGATTTATTGAGTGCCATTGAATCAGAGACCTTTGGAAAGGTCTTGCTACAAAAGGAACCTCAGGGTTGCATATGCCTTTCCCAGGAACAAGAAAATTAAAGATAATGAAAATCCAGAAAAAGCACACATGAAAGTATACACAATCATCTGCACTGTTTTGTTTCAGTCTTAAGATATTAGCACTGAAGCGTCCTTACTGACATCTACACAAAATATTCATATTTTTGGTCTTTGAAAAATTAAGTTTAAATTTTTTTTCCATTTTTGATGATGTGAGGGTTCTGTAGTAGTTCTTATACCAGTTTTAGGTCAGTTTTGAAGTTTTACGGGATAACGCTTACTATTTTCCACACCAGAAGTCACTTTATTNCTGCTAGCTTATTGGCAAAGACTATTGGAAAAACAACATGTAAAATTTGATTTTATTGCTACCCTAACATATTAGCCATAAGGTGGAAACGTGATAAACCTCCCACTTTGCAAGTGGAAGTCGGCATATTGGGCCTCTAGGGTCTATGGAAATTGGTCATGAATTCTTAGAACTTTGTACCTGTAAGGTCTTTTAGGCTGACTGATGGTGCCATGGATGCCATGTTAACCTCTGTGACCTGCACGGACACTCCAGGTGAGTTCCTAGAAAGTCTGAAGTAACTGGAAGACCATGAAAAGAGGAAGAAATGATCAACCCCTGCGGTGCCTACTTAACTTTGAGACATTCTCTATTGTTCCTTATTCCTGCCCCAATTGATAAGGCCATTGGACTTTGTAACCGACCTTGGTCAACCTCGTGACTCCACACCCTATGACCGCCTCTGAGCTTGCAAACATACAACCCCTCCCAGAATGCAAAAAAACAAAACCACCCTAAACTGTAACTTCTGTAACTTGCCACTGCCCACCCCAAACCTATAAAACCAACTCCTATCCCACTGCCCCTGGCTGACTCTCTTTTCAGACTCAGCCTGCCTGCACCTAGGTAAATAAACAGCCATGTTGCTCACACAAAGCCTGTTTGGGGTCTCTCTTCATTCAGAGTGCATGTTTTAACAGTACCTAATGCAGAGAACTGTTTAGTTAGTTGCCACCATAAAAAGAGAGAGGCATGCCCTTCTTTATCCTTCTTACTGGTTAGAATGTGGAGGTTATGGCTAGAGCTCCAGCAACCCCTGTGAACAATGAGGAGGGAAGCCATGTGTTAAAGATGGCAGAGAAATAGGTAGAAGTCTGGCTCTCTATGGTCATGGAGCTGCCATTCTAGCCCAGGATTATTTGAGGGGAAAAGAAACTTCTAGTTTATTTATTGAAGACTTCAAGGTAAAAACGTGTATTAATTTTGTTTTTGGGAAACAATCCTGGCTAATCTTTCTATTCTATGCAAACCTAAGTTGTTATGAGCTAAATGTGTCCCCCTCAAAATTCAAATGTTAAAGCACTGATCCCCCTATTTGATATTATTAAGAGATGAGGCTTTTGACTGGTAATTAGGTCATGAAGATAGAGTCCATATAATGGGATTAGAGCCACTAGAAAAGAAAAAGAAACTTTTTCCTCTGCTCTCACACCACAGCAAACAACACAAAAGACTTCTGTGACCAAATGTGTGAGGGTTTTTCCCCACACACTAAGCAAGTAATTAGTTGTATAGGAGACACCAGCTGGGTGTCTTCTAATGTGATTCAATTCTGACACTGCCTGAAGTTAGCATCAGATCCTACAGGTTGAGGGCTCAGTGCCACAAGACTGCCTCCACTTCCAATGCCAGTTGCAAACCCAGATTTTTTTTTTTAACCTGTGATTCAGACCAACTGGCTATAAATAAGCGTTCCTATAATTTCTTCCTTAGCTTTGATTAGTTTGGTAGAGCAGCTCACAGAACTCAAGGAAACATGTTTACTGGTTTATTATGAAAGATATTACAAAGCATACAGATGAAGAGATGTATAGGGTGAATTATGGGAAGGGGCATGGAGCTTCCACACCTTCCTTGGGTATATCACTCTCCTGGAACCGCCACATTTTTAGCTGTCCAGAAGGAAGCTCCTTGAAGCCAGTCCTTTTAGGTTTTTATGGAGGCTTCAATATGTAGGCATGATTGAGTAAATATTGGCCATTAGTGGATCAACTCAACCTTTAGTCCCTCTCGCCTTTCAGAGATGGAGGTGCTGAAAGTCACAACCCTCTAATCCTGCCTTGACCTCTCTGGTGATCACTCCCCATTCTGAAGCTACCTGGGGGCTGCCAGGCATCAGTGAACTCATCAGAATACAAAAAGAGGTATTACCTTGAAGATTCCAAGGATTTTAGGAGTTTTATGCCAGAAAACCAAGATGAAGTCCAAATATATATTTTACAATATCACAGTCCACCCTGATTGTTGAACTCAAATACCTTATATCAAAAGGACATACAATTCAAAAGATACTGCCATATTGCTAGCATCTCATTTTCTCATTAATAATTACTCCAGTCCATTATATTATGTGAATGTCTCCCAGGGTGAAGCCACTCAGATTTGTGGGCTTCCATCCAATATTGTCAGTTTCCAAAGGCAGGAGTCTTGGCAAACATATGGTTCGCCCTTTCAGGTACCTGACATAATTGATCTAAGACATGATGTCATCTTTCAAGGTGTTAATGTAATACTAGATTTCTCTCAATTTGTAACCCATTTGTTCATTCTTTTACCCTTAGATACTATTCTTCTTCCTCTTCATTTATATCCAAACTTTTCCACCTTTGGAAGAGTTAGGTTCAAATTAGGTTCAGCCACTGTGCTTGTCTACACTGCAGGCAGCAATACTAGTCTAGCAGCAAGTTCTTTCCCTTCAGTTCATTCTCATTGACATAGGATAAGGTGAAACAGGTACAAAACTAGTAGGCAGTGATGCAGGATATTTTCATGACCCCTTTGTGGGATTCACAACAGGGTGCCTCATTTACTTAGCCTGCTCCATTCAACCTCTCATGGGAGGGAGCCTGCAAGCAAATGAGCACAATAACTTGCCGGCTGCTGGCTGCTTCGGTGTGAGCAGAAGCAAACTCCACTTGCTTGGGTCTGCTGCACTTCACCCTTCATGAGAGGGAGCATGCAGGTGAGTGAGTGCAGGAACCAGCTGCTTTAGTGCCAACAGGAGTGAACTCTGTGCAGGCCCCATGGCAGCAACTAGCTGGAGGTGCCTGTGACCCCAAAGTCCCAGAGAGTGTGTTACAATGCTCTCTTAGTTCCATTGTCTGAAGACAACAGTGTGTTATCAGCTCAGTGGGCCCTTTGCCTCATTGTGTGGGGTAGCTGCCCTCTGCCAGCAAGAGCAAGGGGCCAGTATGACAGCCTTTTTGGGTACCTACACCTAGTGAGTTCCTAATTCTTATCTGACACCCAAGAGGAATAAGGTCACACAAATGATTTGAAGGATGGTGAATGTGGAACATTTTATTGAGTAGTGAAAGTGGCTCCTAGCGGAGAGGAGATGGGAAGGGAAGGTCACTCTCCCCTGAAGTCAAGTTGCCTCTCTACCTATCTGTTCCAAAGTCAAGTTGCCTTATCCAGCAACCATCTCTGAAGTCAAAGTTGCCTGTCTCTGATATCTAGCCACTTCTCCCTGATGTCCAGCCACTTCTTCTCTCTGTTGGCTCAGTCTGGGTTCTTTATGGGCACAGAATGGGAGTGAGGGGGCTGTAGGTAGTTTTGGAAAAGGCAACATTCAATTTGTAAAATGACATTATTCAGAACCAATCAGAAGAAAGCAGGCTAACTGAAATGGAAGTTCTCACTTTGGGCCATGGGTTTCAGGCTTTTTGTCCCAAAGGTGGGGTTTTGCCAGAGACCCATCCCATTTGCCTAGAATTTCTCTGCCTAACTAACACCATTTTTACCACCAGGGCATATAGTTGCATTCACTGCTCAGCTCAATTATGCCAGATGGAGTGAAGTTCAACCCACATCTATCAGGCCTTAGGAATTCTAGGATAAGATTTCTTAGAAACTATACCTATGTTCAGCACTTGTAGTTGTAGCCCTGGTCCTGTGACCACTGCCTCAGGTAAGGAGAAAAAAGTTGAGGTGATATGTGGAGAAAAGGGAAAAAAGCTGATCGTTATACCAGTATATTCCCCATTTGGCAAGAATTACATAGTCACACCTGCATACTCTCCAATCCCTCTTCCCCAGATCTACCAGAAAAATGGAGAATTTTAGATCCTTTAGTTCCACTCATGTTGAGTGTGAATACATGCTTATGAAGGTGTGTAAACCAGTCTTTATGTTTTTAAAGACAGGTTTTAAATCAATTTTTAATTATTTGTTCTACTTCCCTATAAAAACATTACTGTAAGGAGAACATCTCTACCCATTGCTGGACATTACAGGCTGTACAGTGTGTTCCTTAGTCTGAAGAAATTATATTGGCCAATCAAATTCATGTAATAACTTATGTTCTGGTTTACATCTATATCTCATTTTTCACACATGTGAACCAGAGTTCTTAAGGATACTGGGAAATGCAATTAGAATATTGCATAATTGTCTATTTCCTTTAACCCACACAACATGTGCAGTAGTTTCAGAATAACAGTACTAAATGCCACCAACAATATGATTACTGAAAACAGGCTTAATATTTTTGTTTTTCATCGCCTTTGAGATGCAATGACATCACTTTGTTTTAAACTCACTTGGAATAGTTAGCATCTATGTTTATGCCTCCAACTAGGTATGCAAATAAGTTAATTTATCTTTTATTTTCAATTTGTAGATGTCTTTTTAAAAATTATCTTTGGTTTTACAATAAAGTAGAAAACTCACATGGCTCCGAAGTTAAATATGTCAAATAATTTGAAGTAAGCACAATAACAACTCCCTAAGGATGTTTATATCCTACGTTAGGTGTGTAGTGTAAGAAAAGGGTTCAATTTTATTCTTTTGCGTGTGGATGTCTGGTTATCCCAACCCCATTTATTGAAGAGACTCTCCTTTTTTCATTTTGTCTTCTTGATGCTCTTGTCAAAAATTTGTTGAATGTATATAGATGGGTTTATCTCTGGGCTCTCCATTCTGTTCCATTGGTGTGTTTCCCAATATCATACTGTTTTGATTAACGTGGCTTTGTAATATGTTTTGAAGTCAGGAAGTTTAAGGCCTCCAGCTTTGTTGTTTCTCAAGATTGTTTTGTCTATTTGGGTTCAGCTATTGTTGGGCTAAATTCTGTGGTTCCATATAAATTTTAGGATTCTTTTTCTACTTCTGCCAAAAAATGAGATTGGGATTTTCATAATGATTACTTTGAATCTGTATAGGTCACTTTGGGTACTCTAGATATCTTAATAAGTATATTCCATGTACATAGGATATCTTTTCATTTATTTATGTCTTTAAATTTCCTTTATCAACGTTCTGTAGTTTTCAGTGCATAAGTCTTTATTCCTTGCTTGAACTTATTCTTCAGTATTTTATTCTTTTGAATGCCATTGTAAATGAGACTGTTTTCTTAATTTTATTTTTGGTTTGATTTTTTTGTAGTATATAGAAATGTGACTGATTTTTGTATCTTAATCTTGCAACTTTGATTGTGGTAGTTTTATCTTGAAACTTTACTGACTTCATTTATTAGTTCTAACAGTTTTTGTGTAGCATCATTTTGGTTTTCTACTTATTAGATCATGTCATCTGTTAACAAAGATAATGTGACTTCTTCCTTTCTGATTTGGATGACTTTTATTTTTTATCTTGCATAATTGCTCTAGCTAGGACTTCTAGAGCTATGTTGAATAAAAGTAGTGACAGTGGGCATCCTTGCCTTGTACCTGATCTTGAGAAAAAGCTTTTAGCTCTTCACTATTGCAGATAATATTAGCTATGGACTTTTCATTTCCTTTATTATTTAGAAGTAATTTCATTCTATTCCTAGTTTGTTCAGTATTTTTATCATGAAAGAGTGATGAACATTGTCAAATGCTCTTTCTGCATCTATTCATGTGATTTTTATTCTTTGTTCTGTTAACGTGGTATATCATTGTAATTGATTTTTCTATGTTGAACCATCCTTTCATTCCAGGAAAAATTTCATGTTGCTATGGTGTATAGTGTCATTAATGTGCTGCTAAATTTGGTTTGCTAGGTGACAATTTTTGCATCTCTATTCATATTGATGTTTAATTTTTTTTTTCTTGTAGCCTCTTTGTCTGCTTTTGGTATCAGGGAAATATTGCCTTCATAAGATGAGTTTGAAAATATTCCCTTCTCTGTACTTTTTTTGGAAGAGTTTAAGAAGGATTTGGCATTAATGATTTAAATTTTGATGGAATTAACTAGTAAAGCTATCTGGTCATGGACTCTTCATTGTTGGAAGGCGTTTGATTGCTGATTCTATTATTTTACTAGTTTTAGATCTGTTCTGATTTTCTGTTTATCATGGTTCAGTCTTGGTAGGTTGTATGTTTCTAGGAATTTATTAATTTATTCTAGGTTACCCAATTTGTTGATGTATAATTGTTCATGCTAGTGTTTTATGATACTTTTTATTTCTGTGTTATCTCTGGTAATATTTTCACTTTCATTCATTTCTGATTTTATTTTTTATGTCTTCCGGATTTTTTTTTCTTTTTCTTTCTTTTGAGATGGAGTCTTGCTCTGTTGCCCAGGCTGGAGTGCAGTGGCACGATCTTGGTGCACTGCAACCCCACCTCCTGCATTCAAGCAATTCTCCTGCCTCAGCGTTTCAAGCAGCTGGGTTTACAGGCACACACCACAATTCCTGGCTAATTTTGTATTTTTAGTAGAAACAGGGTTTTGCCATGTTGGTCAGGCTGGTCTCAAGCTCCCAACCTCAGATGATTCCCTCACTTTGGTCTCCTAAAGTGCTGGGTTTACATACATGAGCCACCACAGCCAGCCCCTGGATTTTTTCTTAATATAACTAAAGGTTTGCCAATTTTATTAATCTCTTCAAAAACGAACTTTTACATTTTTTTTTCTGTTTTATATTTCATTTATTTCTGCTCTCTATTTCATTTATTTCTGCTCTAATCTTACTGTTTTTTTCCTTCTGTAACTTTGGACTTAGTTTTTTCTTCTTTTTCTAGTTCCTTGAGGTATAAAGTTAGATTGCTTATTCTAGATATATGTATATTTTTATACATAAAGTTGATGCTAGAAACTTTCTTTTTGTACTGCTTTTACTGCATCCCATACCTTTTGGTATATTGTGTTTCTATTTTCATTTGTCTCAAGATATTTCCTAATCTACCTTTTGATTTCTTTTTGACCCCCAGGTAGTTCAAGAGTGTGTTGTTTAATTTCTACATGTTTGTGAATTTTGCAGTTTTTCTATTGTTATTGATTTCTAGTTTTACCACATTGTGGCCAGAAAAGATACTTGATATGATTTCAATCATCTTAAATTTGCTAAGATTTATTTTGTCACCTAACATATGTTTTATGCTGGATGTTTTATGTGCACTTGAGAAAAATGTATATTCTATTGCAGTTGGATGGATAATTCAGTATATGTTTCTTAGGTTCATTTGGTCTGTAGGTGATATTATTTGGAGTTTTGTCCCTGACCAAATCTCATGTTGAATTGTAATTCCCAGTGTTGAAGGAAGGGCCTAATGGGAGGTGATTGGATCATGGAGGCAGATTTTTCCCTTACTGTTCTTGTGATAGTGAGTGAGTTCTCACTAGATTTGGTTGTTTAAAAGTGTGTAGCACATCCCCCTACTTTCTCTTCCTCCTGTTCCATCCATGTTAAGAGGTGCCTCCTTTCTTTTCACCTTCTGCCATGATTGTTTCCTAAGACCTCCCCAGCCATGTTTTCTGTGCAGTCTGTGGAACTGTGAGTGAATTAAACCTCTTTTCTTTATAAATTACCTGGTCTCAGGTAGTTTTTTTGTAGCAATGAGTGGGGCATTGCCATAAAGGTACCTGAAAATATGGAAGCATTTTCAGAACTGGGCAAAGGGCAGAGATTGGAACAGTTTGGATGACTTAGAAGAAGACAAGAGGATAAGGGAAAGTTTGAAAATTCCTAGAGACTTGTTAAATTGTTGTGACCAAAATGCTGTTGGTGATATGGTCAGTGAGGTACAGTCTGAGGAGGTCTCAGATAGAGATAAGGAATTTACTGGGAACTGGAGCAAAGATCACTTTTGTTATTGATTAGCAAAGAGGTTGGAGGCATTGTGCTCCTGTCCTAGGGATCTGTGGAATGTTGAACTTCAGAGTGATGAATTAGGGTATCTGGCAGAAGAAATTTCTAAGCAGCAAAATATTCAAGAGGTGATTTTGCTGCTTCTAGCAGCCTATACTTATATTTGTGAGCAAAGAAATGACCTGGGACTGGAACTTATATTTAAAAGGGGAGCAGAGGGTAACCATTTGGAAAATTTGAAGCCTGACCATGTGGTAGAAAAGACAAACCCATTTTCTGGGGAGGAATTCAAGCTGGCTGCAGAAATTTGCATAAGTAAAGAGGAGCTGAATGTTAACAGCCAAGACAATGGGAAAAATGCCTCAAACGCATTTCAGAGACCTTTGCAGCACCCCTTCCTGTAACAGGCCCAGAGGCTTAAGAGGGAATAATGATCTTGCAGGTCAGGTCCAGGGCCCTGCTGCCAGGCACAGCCTTGGGACACTGCTCCCTGTATACCAGCTGTTCCAGCTCCAGCTGTGGCTAAAGGAGACCCAGATATGTCTCAGGCTGCTGTTCCAGAGAGTGAAAACCATAAGCCTTGGTGGCTTCCACATGGTGTTAAGGCTGCAGGTACACAGAAGGCAAATGTTGAGGCTTGGGAGCTTTCTCCTAGATTTCAGAGGGTATATGAAAGCACCTGGATGTCAAGGCAGAAGCCTGCTTTGGGGCATAGCACTCATGGGAAACCTCTACCAGGGCAGTGCAGAGGGGAAATGTGAGGTTGGAATCTCCATATAGACTCCCTGCTGGGCCACTGTCTAGTGGAACTGTGAGAAGAGGGCCACTGGCCTCCAGACCCCAGAATGGTAGATCCATCAACAGTTTCCATCATTCACCTGGAAAAGCCACAGACACTCAATGCCAGCACATGAAAGCAGCCCAGGGGGCTGAACCCTAGACAGCCACAGGGACGGAGATGCCCAAGGTCTTGGGAGACTACCCCTTGATGTGAGCATGGAGTCAAAGGAGAATATTTTGGGGCTTTATAACTTAATGACTGCCCTTCTGGGTTTTGGGCTTGCATGGGGCCTGTAGCCCCTTTGTTTTGGCTGATTTCTCTCATTTGAAATGGGAGTATTTAACCAGTGCTTATACACCCATTATATTTTGGAAGTAACCAACTGGTTTTGATTTTACAGGGTCATAGGTGGAATGAGCTTGCTTTGTCTCAGATAAGACTTTGGACTGTGGACTTTTGAGTTAATGCTGAAATGAGTTAAGACTTCAAGGGAATAGTTGGGAAGGCATGATTGGTTTTGAAATGTAAGAACGACATGAGATTTGCGAGGGGCCGCAGTGGTATAATGTGGTTTGGATTTGTCTGCCTGCCCAAATCTCATGTCAAATTGTAATTCCCAATGTTGGAGGAGGGGGCCTGGTGAGAGATGACAGGATCATAGGGGTATATTTTCCCCTTGCTGTTCTTGTGATATTGAGTGAGTTCTCACTAGATCTGGTTGCTTAAAAGTGTGTAACACCTCTCCCTGCTCTCTTCCTCCTGTTCTGTCCATGTAAGACATGCCTCCTTCGTTTTCATCTTCCACCATGATTGTAAGTTTCCTGAGGCCTCCCCAGCCATGCTTCCTGTGCAGGTTGCAGAACTGTGAATCAATTAGACCCCTCTTCTTTGTAAATTACTCAGTCTCAGGTAGTTCTTTATAGCAATGCAAGAATAGATTAATATAATGGAGTTTCACAAATCCTGTTTTGTTATTAATCTTCTGTTTGGATAATGGTCTATTCATTCTTGACTATGGCATATTAGAATCTTCTACTATTATTGCATTGTTTTCTATTTCTCCCTTCAATTCTGTCAATGTTTGTTTTATGCATTGAGTCCATATATATTTGTTATTGTTATATATCCTTGGCGAATCCCTATTATCATTATGTAGTGGCCTGATTTGTCTCTTGTGACCATTTTTGACTTATAGCCTCTTTTATCTGATACAAGTATGGTCTCCCTGTTCTTTTTGGTTACCATTTGTGTGAAATACCTTCATTCTTTCAGTTAGACACTATATCTGCCCTTAAATCTAGAGTGAGTCTCTTTTTATGTACTTGACAGTCATAGACATGATATCTTTTTTTTTTTTTTTTTTTTTCTTAAAATCCATTTAGCTACTACTCTTTGTCATGTGGTTTGGGAATTTAATCCTTTAGCCTTTAAAGAATTGCTAATAGGAAAGGACTTACTATTGCCATTATGTTGATTGTTTTCTGTCTTGTAGCTTTTTGTCACTTTTCCTCCCTTGCCCTTTTCCTTTGTGCTTTGTTGATCTTTTCACATGCATACTTTGAGTCCTTTCTAATTTTCTGCATGTCTTCTATATTTTCTATGTTGTCACTTTTGGACTTACATAAAGCATGTTACAGTTATAACAGTCTATTTTAAACTTATAACAACTCAACTTTAATCACATATAAAACTCTGCTCTTTTACTTCTCCTCTTCACTTAATGTCACAGATTACATATTGACATAAATATATATTTGACATAATTGTTACTCCTTGTCATTAATTACACAAATCATTACAGTTGTGTAAACTGTAATTAATATAACAAATTCCATTTTTAATATATATCCATTAACACATTTTAGAGTTATAAGGCAAATCTAGTAGTAATAAACTTCTTTAGATTTTGTTTATTTGGAAAAGTCTTTATTTCTCCGTTTTTGAAGGATAGTTTATCTAGATATAGCATTCTGGATTGGCAGCTTTTTTAAAAAAAGACTTTGAATATATTATTCCATTCCCTCAGCCTACAAAGTTTCTGCTAAGAAGTCTGCTGATTGTCTTATGGAAGCTCCCTTGTATGTAATTATTTGTTCTTCTTTCCTGCTTTCAAAATTGTCTTTGTCTTTGACCTTGGGCAATTTGATCAGAAGGTGTCATGGTGTGCACTTCATCATAGAGGTCTTTGAACTTCTTAAATGTGGATGTCCATTTCCTTCCTTAGATTTTGGAGGTTTTGGACCATTATTTTTTCAAATAAACTTTCTGTTTGTTTCCCTCTGCCTTCCTCCTTCTTCTTCTGAGACTTATATAATGTGTCCATTGGTCCACTTGACAGGTGGCTTATAAGTCCCTTATATTTTCTTTATTCTTTTTCATTCCCTTTTTTCCTCTCCTCTGGGTAATTTCAAATGACCTGTTTTTGAATTTTCTAATTCAATCTTTCATTTGATCAAGTCTACTGTTAAAATTCTGGTATGCCTCCCTTCCCTCCCCTCCCCTCCCCTCCCCTCCCCTCCCCTTCCCTTCTGCCTTCCTGTCTTCCTGTCTGTCTTTCTTTCTTCTTTCTTTCTTTCTTTCTTTCTTTCTTTCTTTCTTTCTTTCTTTCTTTCTTTCTTTCTTTCTTTCTTTCTTTCCTTCTTTCCTTCCTTCCTTCCTTCCTTCCTTCCTTCCTTCCTGTCTTCCTGTCTTTCTTTTCTTTCTTTTCTTTCTTTCTTTCTTTCTTCTTTCTTTCTTTCCTTTCTTTCCTTTCTTTCTTTCTTTCCTTTCTTTCCTTTCCTTTCTTTCTTTTCTTTCCTTTCTTTCTTTCTTTCTCTTTCTTTCTTTCTTCTCTTTCTTTCTTCTCTTGCTGTCACCCACGCTGGACTGCAGTGGCATGATCTCAGCTCACTGCAACCTCTGCCTCCTGGGTTCAAGTGATTCTCATGCCACAGCCTCCTGACTAGCTGGGATTACAGGCATGCATCACCACACCTGGCTGATATTTGTATTTTTAGTAGAGACAGGATCTTACCGTGTTGGTCAGGCTGGTTTCAAACTCCTGGTCTCAAGTGATCCACCCACCTTCGTCTCTCAAAGTGCTCGGATAACAAGCATGAGCTACCATGCCCAGCCTCTGGTACGTTTTTCAATTCAGTAATGGTATGTTTCAGTCACTAAATTATTGTTTGGTTCTATTTAGTATTTTCTGTCTCCTTGTTAACATTCTCATTTTGTTTTACATCATCATTCTATGTTTGTTAAATATCTTCATTATATTTTTTTGAATTTTTTGTTAGGTGATTCACATAACTTCATTTCTTTAGAGCCAGTTTCTGGAGACTTACTATTTGTTATTTTGTGACAGGGCAATGTTACCTGTTTCTTTATGTGCCTTGTAACTCTGTGCTGGGATCCATGCATTTGAAAAAACAGATACCTCTCTCAATCTTTATGGACTAAATTTGTACAGAGAAAGACCTTTACAATTAGCTAGTTCTCTTAAACCATTTTGTGTATGTGTGTGTGTATGTATCTTCTCTGGAGTTACATGTGTGAATTATCAATTAGAAGGATATACTGCTTTCTTTTCAGGCACTCCTAATCTCTTTTTTTCTCTAATGATTGTGCCTTGAGCAGCTCTGCAAAAGACAGAATATTGAGTACCTGGTTCACTCTTTTCTCCATTCCCCCCACAATGGAGAGGTCACTGAGCTGTTATGGCCATTGTCTACTGCACTGTGGGTCTTCTGGGATATAAGCAAACTACCTGTCTCTCTTGTTCTCAGGAGCTCCCAGGCCTCTAGAGTTTGCTGGGTCCATTAGTTTCTGAGATAGGCAAGATGGAAACAAGTCTCCTGGGAAGACCCCCAAAAAGCCCATTGTCATAAAAAGTACCTGGCTTTTAATATAAGTGTGAGAATTGGAGAGAAACATCTTGGTAAAAGATAGGAATAGTATAGAAAAAGTATGTCAAATTGTAGGTCTAAATAGGGGAATCTCTAATAACTTCATTCTATGTTTTTCTCTAACATTCTAATATAGTTAAAGTAAAAAATTGCTTAACAGCAACTGGGTGTAAACACTGTTATTTTGATTTACTTTCCAAATCAGATAAAATCTGTCTTTGAGTTCTAATGTGTCTAGTTGGAAAGAAATTAAATTTATTGTTTATTTGGGTTACTCTAGCCCAGCTTTACAAAAGTGGGGGCTGGGGTAATGCTATTGCTATCCAGAAAACTTGAGGAAATGCTTCTCGTTCTTAGTCTATTAAACCATTTTGTAGCCCAACACTATTGTTGTCTGCAGTGCCTGAATCTGCCCTCAGGTGTGTTCTTGTTCATTGTTATCTATAGCCACCTCTGAAGTGAATGTTCTAGTGTATTTGCTGTTTAGAAAAAGTACAGGAGACAGAAGAACATGTTAAAGTATACCATAGGCATGCAACCAAGCAGTTTATTTTCTAAGCCTATGGTGACTGTTGGAACACCAGCACCTCTTCTGCTTAGGCTGTTCCCCTGCTTTGTGTCAGCTAAACCTTTAGAGTAGGGGTTCAGTGACTAGCCTCACATGTCAACACCATCAGAGGTCCTACTTCCTCTTGCAGTACTGTGGGAAGTGCTGTTCCCATTTTCGTTGCTAACAGATTGTACTATACATCAGCATAGACTTCCACTGGAATTAGGACTTTTCCCTTGTTCTTTCAAATAAATGAATTCTTGCTTAGAATAATCCAATATTGTTTCCTCTGTTAGTATGTTAGTTACATAGGGCTACTGGAATAAAGTGCCACAAAATAGATAGATTTAAAAGGCAGATATTTATTCCCTTAACGTTCTAGAGGCTACAAGCCCAAAACAAGATGTAGGCAGGGTGGGCTCCTTCTGAGGGTTCTGATGGAGAATTTGGTCCATGCCTTTCTCCTAGTTTCTGGTGATGGCTCACAATTGTTGACATCCCATGGTATTCTCTCTGTGTGTCTCTGCCTTAGTCTCTGTTTTTTGTTTCTGTTTTTATTTTAAGACAGGGTCTTGCTCTGTCACACAGGCCGGAGTACAGTGTCACAATCATATCCTGCAGCCTTGAACTCCTGGTCTCAAGTGATTCTCTCACTTTGACTTCTCAAAGTTCTGAGATTACAAGCATAAGCCACCACTCCTGGCCCTGTCTCCGTTCTCTTTGCTTTTTTTTATTTTTTCTTTTGAGACAGGGTCTCCCTCTGTCACCCAGGCTGTAGTGCAGTGTTGTGATCTCAGCTCACTCCACCTCCCAGGCTCAAATGATTCTCATGTCTCAGCCTCCTGAGTAGCTGGGATTTCAGGGATATGCCACCACACCCAGCTAATTTTGTATTTTTAGTAGAGCTGGAGTTTTACCATGTTGGCAAGGCTGGTTTCAAACTCCTGGCCTCAAGTGATCCATCTGTCTTAGCCTCTCAAAGTGTTGGAATTACAAGCATTAGCCACCATGCCTGGCCTCTGTTTTCTTTTCTGTAAGAAATTGGTCACATTGGAAGGCTCCACCATACTCCAGTATTATCTTAATTAATTATATTAGCAAGTGCTTTATTTCCAAATGAGGGTGTATTCTAATAAATGGGTGTTAAAACATCAGTATTTCTTTTTAGGGGTCACAATTCAACCCATAACAACTAGTCTGATCTTGTGCATGCTACCCTCAGAAGCCCATCACTCCCCTCATCCTGCCTTCAATTTTACTTTTTTTTTTTTTGAGGTGGAGTTTCACTCTTGTTGTCCAGACTGGAGTGCAATGGCATGATCTTGGCTCTCTGCAGCCTCTGCCTGCCAGGTTCAAGTGATTCTCCTGCCTCAGCCTCCCAAGTAGCTGGGATTACAGGCATGCACCACCACGCATGGCTAATGTCGTGTTTTTAGTAGAGATGGGGTTTCTACCTGTTGGTCAGGCTGGTCTCGAACTCCCAACTTCAGGTGATCTGCCTGGTTTTGCCTTCCAAAGTGCTGGGATTACAGGTGTGAGCCGCCGTGCCCAGCCTCCCACCTTCAATTTTAAAACACAAAACTTAGCTTGCTCTTTTACACAGTGAAACCCTATCTCCACTAAAAATACAAAAAGTTAGCCAGATATGGCTGTGTGCACTTGTAATCCCAGTTATTTGGGAGGCTGAAGCAGGAGAATATCTTGAACCTGGGAGGCAGAGTTTGCAGTGAGCCAAGATTCTGTCACTGCACTCTAGCCTGGGCAACAGAGCAAGACTCTGTCTCCAAACAAAAACAAAAACAAAAACAAAGCAAAACTTAGCTTGCTGTTTTAAAGGAAGTTGGAAAAATATTTCTCATGATAAGCCTGCTAAAAATAGGGGAACTGCTTATTTTTAGAAAAAATTTAAAGATAATCACTACTATTTTTTCTAAATTGGAAATATCTTTATTTTTGCTGATTATAAGTGAAATGCATTCCAACTATAAAAATTTAAACAATTTAGAAACATGAGTAGAATATAAAACAAACCAGTTTCCTGATATAATGAAGAGGTGGAAGAAAAGAACAAATTGTTGTTGTGGACTAAGTTATTAGAACCACTCCTCCTTCTGAAAAGGCCTAAAATTTTGGGCAAAATAGAAAAGGTTTTTTTTTTTTTTTTTTTTTTTTGCAATCATTTAAAAGCTGCCAATATGTAAGAAATTACCAGGCTGAAATCTAAGGGAAAATGAAACCACAGGAGGCACAGAAGCCTGTTGGTTTGCTCACTTCAACCTCTGCCTCCTACTGTGCTTCTGGATCCAAGCAATCCTCCTGCCTCAGCTTCCCAAGTAGGTAGGACTAAATACATGCACCACCACACCCAGCTAATTTTTTTTAAAGAGGTGGGATATGATATGGTTTGGCTGTGTCCCCACCCAAATCTCATCTTGAACTGTAGCTCCCACAATTCCTACATGTTGTGGGAGGAACACAGTGGGAGATAATTGAATCATGAGGGTGGTTTCTGGCATACAGTTATCATGGTAGTAAATAAGCCTCACAAGATCTAATGGTTTTATAAAGGGAAACCCCTTTTGCTTGGGTCTCATTCTCTTTTCTTGTCTGCCACCATGTGAAACATGTCTTTTACCTTCTGCCATGATTGTGAGGCCTCCCCAGCCACATGGAACTGTGAGTCCATTAAGCATATTTCTTTTGTAAATTGCCCAATCTTGGGTTTGTCTTTATCAGCACCATGAAAATAGGCTAATATAGGGTGTCACTATGTTGTCTAGGCTGATCTCAAACTCCTGGCCTCAAGCAAACCTCCTGCCTCAATCTCTGCAAGTACTGGGATTATAGACATGAACCACCATGCCTAACCAAGTATATTCACTAAAATTTCATTTAGTAATACTTAATTGACAGTGAATTCTCTCAGCTTTCATTTATCTGAAAATGCCTTTTTTAAAGGTCATTTTTGAAAAAGGTATTTTTTGTTGGTTACAGAATACAAGATTGGTGATTATTTTCCTTCAGCAAATCATCTTCTAATGTTGGGGCTTGGCATGGTGGTCCTTGTCTGTAATCCCAGCACTTTGGAAGGCCAAGGTGGGTGGATCACTTGAAGTCAGGAATTGGAGACCAGCATGGCCAACATGGTAAAACCCCATTTCTATTAAAAATATAAAAATTACTTAGGTGTGATGGTCCATGCTTGTAGTCCCAGCCACTTGTCTCAAAAAATAAATAATAATTTTGATATATTCATACAATGGAATACCATGCACTATAAAAATTGATTAACAGCATTTGTATATAACAACATAAAAGAATTTCACATATGTATAATGTTAGGTGAAAGAAACAACACACACACATACACACACACACACACACACACACCCCATTCATGTGATTCTATTTACATAATTTCAAAAACAGGCAAACTAAATTATGTCACTTAGAAATGCATAAACAAATGGAAAATCTTAAGCACGAAACTGATTTTTGCAAAAGTTATAATGGTTATTTCTGATTAGGGAAGGAAAAAATATGATTAGAAGTGACATGCTGGGGACCTCTACAGTGATCACAGTTTTAGCTTCATTAAATTTTGCATACATATGTGTATGTATACACATCACAAATGCTACTGGTGTGGATTATAGCTGAAGAACTGGATACCACACTACTGTGTTAACCTAGAACAAAGGCCAATGCACCCCACCAAAGCAACACCCCAAAACTCACTTATATCAATAAGTGTATGAAACCTACTCCATAAAATTGTTCAAGGTAACTTTTCTATCAGATGTGTAAAATTAATGTAGGGATACATCAAACATGATAAAGCAAGGAATTATAACCCTTAAAGGAAAACAATAATTATCCAGTAACAGTTCCTAGTTATAAGAATATATGTGAAAAGGTGAGAAAAATGTAAAATAATAGCCATAAGGAAGCTCAGTGAGATACGATCAAATGCAGATATAAAAACTCAATAAAATCAGGACAGCAATTCATGATTTGAATTGATTTGATTGAGAAATTTAACAAAGAGATAGATATCATTAAAAAAAAAAACAGAAATCCTAGAGCTAAATAATTCAATGAATAAAATAAAAGGAAGAGGAGGAGTAGAAGGAAAAGGAGGAGTAGTAAGAAAAGGAGAAGAAGAAGAATAGTAGGAAAAAATGAAGTGAGGATATAGGATTTATGGGGTACTATTAAGCCAAGAGATATTTACATTCTGGGTGTTCCAGAATGGGAAAAGGTGAGAAAAACACATTTAATAAAAGAATAGCTTTCTAAGTCTTGAGAGAAAGGTGGACATTCAGGTATAGCAAGCTCAAAGAATTGAAAATAGATTCAACCCAAACAGGTCCATTCCAAGGTACGTGATAGTCCAGTTTTCAAAAGTCAAAGACAAAGAATTCTGAAAGCAGCAAGAGAAAAGTGTCAAGTCATATTTGGGAATACCCATTAGACTAAGAGCAGATTTCTCGACACAAACATTACAGGCCAGAAGAGAATGGGGAGACATATTGAAAGTATTGGAAAAACAAAAACAAAACAAGCAGAAAAAAAAAAATTGTCAACCAGGAATATTATATCCAGCAAAGCTATCTTCTTCAGAAATGAAGGAGAAATAAACTCTTTCCCAGACAAGGAGAAATAAATTCTTTCCCAGACAAGCAAAACATAAGGGAATTCATTATCACTAACCTGATTTTACAAGAAATGCTCAAGGGAGCCTTACATCTCAAAGTGAAAGGATAATAATGTGAACTGAAAATATCTGAGACAGGTCTCAGTCAATTTAGAAAGTTTATTTTGCCAAGGTTAAGGATGTACCTGTGACACAGCCTCAGGTGGTCCTGAGGACATGTGGCCAAGGTGGTTGGGATATAGCTTGCTTTTATACTTTTCAGGGAGACATGAGACATCAATCAATATGTGTAACGTGCACATTGGTTTGCTCTGCTAAGGCAGGACAAATTGAAGTGGGGGCTTCGAGGGCTTTAATATATACAGGGTAAAGGGTGGATATGGGAAAAGTGGAAGACGGTTTAAAAAGTTGTGAGTAGATAAGAAAAAAAGGTTGCATTCTTTTAAGTCCTTGGTCAGCTTTCCACTGAATACACAATTTGGTCTGGCTTGGTGAATCTGCATTTTTACATAAAAAATAGGGCAGAGGAAACAATCAGATGAGCATTTGTCTCAGGTAAGCCTCAGAGGGATGACTTTGGATTCTGTCATTTTCCCACAAAGAATTTCCTTTAGACAAGGAAATTTCAAGTCTCAAAACACTAAAACATCAAAATTACATCAAGTATCTTATGTGACCACAGTGAAGTAAACTAGACATCAATTAAAAGAGGAACATTTAAAACTACACAAATACGTGGGAATTAGAAAACATGCTTCTGAATGACCAATGAGTGAAGGAATAAATTAAGAAAGAAATTGAAAAATTCCTTGAAACAAATGAAAATAGAAACACAAAATACCAAAACCTATGGGGCACAGAAAAAGAAGTGTTAAATAACAAATTTATAGTAATCAATGCCTACATGAAGACACTAGAAATATTTCAAATAAACAATCTAATGATGCAAAAAGACACAAATCTACAAAAGGAAGAACAAACCAAATCCAAAATTAGTAGAAGAAGGGAAATAAGAAAGATCTGAGCAGAAATAAATAAAACTGAGGCTAAAAAATATAAAAGATCAATGAAACCAAAAGTTAGGTATTTGAAAAGATAAACAAAATAGATAATTTGCTAGACTAAAAAAGAGAGAAAACCAAGGAAATAAGATCAGAAATGAAAAGGGAGGTGTCACAATGATTATCACAGAAATACAAAGGATAATTAAAAACTGCTATACACAACTATATTGCAATAAATTTGAAAACTTCAAGGAAATGGACACATTCCTGGACATGTACAACTTATCAAGATTGAACCCAGATGAAATAGAAAACCTGAACAGAATGATAAAAAGTAATAAGATTGAATTAGTAATAAAAAGTTCCCAACAAAGAAAAGTTCAGGACTGGATGGCTTTACCGTTGAATTCTATTGATCCTTTAAACAAGAATTAATACCAATTCTTCTCAAACTATTCCAGTAATATTGAAGCAGAGGGAATTATTTCTAATTTATTATATGAGGCCAGCTTAACCCTGATACCAAAACTAGGCAACAACAGAACAGCAGCAAAAAAATCTACATGCTAATATCCCTTATGAACATAGGTGAAAAAGTCCTCAGTGAAACACTAGCAAACTGAATCCAACATTACATGAGACAGATGATATACCATGATGAAGTGAAATTTATGCCAGGAGTGCAAGAATGGTTCAACATACACGAATCAATAAACATCATTATTACATCAATAGAATGAAGGACCATGTCATCATCTAAATAGATGAAGAGAAAGCATTTGGTAAAATTCAACATTCCTTCATGATAGAAATTCTCAATAAATTAGGTACAGAAGGAAAGTACTTCAGCATAGTTAAGCCTATGTTTGACAAAACCACAGTTAACATTTTATCAAATGGGAAAATGCTGAAAGCTTTTCTCTTAAGAACTGGAACAAGAAAAGAATGTCCACTCTCATTGCTTTTGTTCAACATAGTGCTGGAGGTTTTGTCCAGTGCAGTTGCCAAGAGAAGAAAATAAATGGCATCCAAACTGGAAAGGAGAAAGTCAAATTATTGTTGTTTGCAGATGCATAATCTTATATGCAGAAAAACTTAAAAGATCTACCAAGAATTATTAGAACTGATAAATTCGGTAGAGTTGCAGAATACAAAATTAATATGCAAAAATCAGTAGCTTTTCTAGGCACATACAATGAACTGGCCAAAAGAGAAATCAAGAAGGCAATTTCATTTACAATAGTTACAAAACAAATAAACTACCCAGTAATAAATGTAACCAAGATGGTGAAAGCCTGCTGTAAGGTAAACTACAAAACATTGATGAAAGAAATCGAAGAGGATGAAAACAAGTAGAAAGGAACCCCATGCTTATGGATTGGAAGAATTAATATTCTCAAATGACAATGCTACCCAAAGCAATCTACAGGTTCAATGTAATCCCCATGAAAATACAAATGACATTTTTCACAGAAATAGAAAAAATTATAAAATGTATATGGTCCTACAGGATACTCTGAATATTTAAAGCAATCCCTAACAAAAAGAACAAAGTTGGAGGTGTCAAAGAAGAAGGATGAGAATGCCCCCTGGGCTGACCAAAGCCCATGGGCCACTGCATCCCTTGCCCAGCACCTACATCCCACCACCAGTGCTGCCGTCATGCCCAAGAGAAAGGTTGAAGGGATGCTAAAGGAGATGAAGCCAAGGTGAAAGATGAACCACTGAGAAGATCCACGAAGTTATCTGCTAAGCCAGCTCTTCCAAAGCCAGAGCCCAAGCCAAAAAAGGCTCTTGAAAAGAGAGAGGGTAACCAATGGGAAAAAGGGGAAAGCTGTTGCTGGCAGTGAGGGGAATAACCCTGCAGAAAACGGAGATGCCAAAACAGACCAGGCACAGAAAGCTGAAGGTGCTGGAGATGCCAAGTGAAGTGTGCACGTTTTTGATGACTATATACAATATAAATCTGGTGACTGTATGATTAGAAATACTCTTTTTTTAAATCAAATTTTATAAAAATGCAGCATTTGTTTTACTTTTTCAAAAGTTATGTTGTTAGCACATGGAGCACTTCATTGTTTTTCGGAAAAGAATGTCTCTGAAGCCGGATTGATGTGGAGAAAACACTTTTCCTTTCTAGTGAGAGACTTCCTGTTGGCTCCCAGGAGGAGGGATTTCCTGACTTTGACACACATGGCCACCTTGTCACAAAAGCCATTAAAAACAAATTCATTTTTATGTCCTCTTCTCCCTTTTCACCTTTCAGCATAGACTTAGCTCCCTTAAACCCGGACACCTGTTAGGATGTGACCCCCAGTAATTGGTTACCAGTGTGTCAGGCCATCTGAACTTTCCAGTGATGTCACTGAGATGGTGCCTCTTAAAAGAGCAGTGGTTCCATCTCTAGATTGTGGATCTTTAGGTAAATTCGGCCATTTTCATTTCACTTCCTGAAAGCCAGGGTTAGCTTGTGAAAAGATGTTGAACAACACGCTAAATGTGAAATGTCAACCCTCACTCTAAACATTCTCTGTTCAGAGCATTAGATGAAGATTTAATTGAGTTTTATAGTGGCTTTCTGATTTTTGGTAGTCCACTGAAGAAGGGAGTTTGAAAGTTGTTGTATACTGTTAATGATTGTCTGCCCATGTCCTGCTTGAAATACCATGATTGTTTATGGAAAGTACATCCAATAAAGCTGGATAAAGTTTGAAATACAAAAAAACAAAGTTGGAGGTGTCACACAACGAGACCTCAAAATATATTACAAAGTTTTAATGCCTATTCAAAACAGGAATTAAAAAACACATACATCAATGGAACAGAAGAGAGAACACAGAAATTCACGCACATATTTATAGTCAGCTGATTTTTGACATAGTGACAAGAACACTAATTGGAGAAAGAACAGTTTCTTCAATAAATGGTGCTAAGAAAAGTAGATATTCATATGCAGAAGAATGAGACTAGACCCCTGCCACTCACCCTATACAAAAGTCAACTTAAAGTGGATCAAAGACCTAAATTTAAAACCTGAAACCATGAAATCACAAGAAGAGGAAGTTCTTCTAGGGGAAATGCTTCAGGATATCAGCCTGGGAAAAGATTTTATGAATAAGATATCCAAAGCACAAGCAACAAAAGCAAAAATAAACAAATGGGATTATAGGAAACTAAAAAGTTTCCACACAGCAAAGGGTACAATCAAGTAAAAAAAAAAAAATCTACACTATGAGAAAAAAATCTATGCAAAATACTCATCCAATTTGTGTTTAATATACTGAATATACAAAGAACTCAAACACTTCAACAGCCAAAATAATAATAATAATAATAATAATAAAACGATGGACATAGAGGCCAGGTGTAGTAGCTCACGCCTATAATCCCAGCACTTTGGGAGGCCAAGGTGGGTGAATCACTAGAGACCAGGAGTTCAAGACCAGCCTGGCCAACTTGGTGAAATCCTGTCTTTACTAAAAATACAAAATTTAGCTGGATGTGGTGGGACATACCTGTAATCCCAGCTACTCAGGTGGCTGAGGCATGAGAGTTGCTTGAACCCAGAAGGTGGAGGTTGCAGTGAGCCAAGATCAAGCTACTGCACTCCAGCCTGGGTGGCAAAGCAAGACTGTCTCAGAAAAAAATACAAAAAAAAAAAAAAAAAAAAAAAAAAGGGGGCGGGGTGGGGGGGAATGATCTGAACAGACATTTCCCAAAGGAAGACATACAAATGATCAAGAAATATGTGAAAATGTGCTCACATCTCTAACCATCAGGAAAATGCAAATCAAAACCACAATGAGGTATCATCTCACCCCAGTTAGGATGGCTATTATCAAAAAGACAAAAAATATAAAATATTGTGAGGAGACAAAAAAAAAGAAAATTCTTATACATTGTTGGTGGAAATGTAAACTAGTACAACCACTATGGAGAACAGTATGGAGGTTCCTCAAAAAAACTACAGATAGAACTACAATAGCCAAGATGTGAGATCAACCTAGATGTACAAACCCAGATGAATGGATAAGGACAATGATGTATATACACAATGGAATACTATTCAGTCATGAAAAATAATGAAATCTTGTCATTCACAGCATTGTGGATGAAACTGGAAGACATTATGCTAAGTGAAGTAAGCCTGGAAGAAAAAGTTAAATACTGCATGTTCTCACTTATATGGTGGAAGTTTAAAAAAGTACATTCACAACGTTGTATTTAGGTTGATACAAAAGTAATTGCAATTTTTGCAATTGAAAGTTATGGCAAAAACTGCAATTACTTTTGCACCAATGTAATACATCATCATCACTATCCATTTCCAGAACTTTTCTCATTATCCCAAACAGAAACTTAAGGTTTGGATTGTCCTGAATTGTTAGTGTTTCCAAGGACCACAAATAAATGACAAAAATCTTTGTTGAGGGGATCATAACCATGCATCGTACTGTTTGTTTATTCATTATTAAAGAGTATTTATTGAACACCTTCTAAGTACCCAGCTACTAGGTGCTGTGAATAATAACAGCAACTACTCAGATTTGTATAGCACAGGTTATGTGCAGGTACTGTTCTAAGTGCCTAACATGTATTAACAAAGGCAAGTAAGCTGGTCTTTGACCCCAAGGAAAACATATACATTTAGAGTGCTAAGGATTATGATAAAAATTGGCACAGGCTAGTGGGTTTAAGGAAGGTTAATAAACCAAACTGAACACCCAAGTCCACTTAAAAAGGATCTAATATCAATTCATTTTAAGCCTATTGTACTTGAAGATTGGCTGAACTAGTTTCACAGGTTACATAAGTTGTCACCATATTGCATTATGTCCCAGTCAGCAGCCTTTATCACCGGCGCTTACTTCAGGGAGGGGTACAGAAGCTTTTCAGTTCAAAAGGGATCACTCCTATTAATAGATTCTTGCTGTATTCTTGTTCCAGAGCTGCTCCTCAGGGGGTGTTGCCGGTTAGACAACATTTTCCTTTTGTCCTCAGAGTTGGGTGGGTCTGTGAATTTCCGTGTGACAGCTACAAAGTGCCCAATACACTGGCTGCTGGGAGGGGTATTCATTCCTAGGAGCTTTGCTCGCAGGGATGACAAGAATCTCTTCATGACAGCAAAAATAAGGATTTGGAAAGCTTTTAGTCTATCCAGCAACAGGTCTCAAAATGTGATCCCAGACAAAACATGAGCATCACTTTGGAACTTGGACCCCACAGCAATTTGAGTTTTAACAAGTTCTGGAGGTTCCTCTAACTCTAAAGTTTCAGTAGTCAATTCAGTCTCTTTTATTGTGTGGTTACTTTGAAAAAACCCATTTAGTATCCTTAATTTTCATACTTAGATATTTATACTTGGATTTCCAAAATGGTCTCTTTAGAAAAGAAAAAAGTCAATGAACTTTGGCTCTTAGACAAGGATCTGCAAGCCCCAAATCCAGATTGTGATTTTTTTTTTTTACAGCCTTTGAACTAAGGAGGATTTTACATTTAAAAAAAATTTTTTTTTTTTTAAGACAAGTTTCAGTCTTGTTGCCCAGGCTGGAGTGCAATGGTGTGATCTTGGCTCATTGCAACCTCAGCCTACCGGTTGTGATTCTCCTGCCTCAGCCTCCCGAGTATCTGGGATCACAGGTGAACACCACCACACCCAGCTAATTTTTGTATTTTTGGTAGAGACAGATTTCACTGTGTTGGTCAGGCTGGTCTCAAACTCCTGACCTCAGGTGATCTACCCACCTCAGCTTCCCAAAATGCTGGGATTACTTGAGCCACCGACCCTGGCCAAGTTTATTTATTTATTTTTTAAATCAAAGAACAGGTGACAAATACAATATCCTCGAAGCCTAAAATATTTAGTCTGACCCCTTTTAGAAAAACTGTGCTGACCCCTTCCTTTAGAACCTTATTCTATTTAAATTAATCACTTCTATTGCTTTTGTAAATGTGACCTAATGTCCAAATTTATGGTACAATACAATTTTTCCTCAAAAAACAATGCTTTAATTTGCTGAATTGTGTTTTTCTCTTAGTGAAATTTAAACTCTGTACTGCTTTTTATGACCGCCTGTCCTCTGGTTAGAGAGGAACAGGTTCCCCATGCTTCACTCTCAACTGACAAGTATTTATTAAGCAGACACATAGAAAAAGTTAAAATTTGTTCTGAGTCCTTAAGAGTGCAGTTAAGGAATCAGACATATAAATGGACACCATGTGATGAGCACTGACATCAAAGCATGGACAACAGGCTTTGGGATCACAGTAAGGGGACACTGATTTAGTACTCCATTATAGGGGTGCAGCCTCACTCATTTATCCTGTGCCCTGATTATGGACATTTTGGTTGTTTTCCAACTTTTCTTTTGTCTATCAAAACAATGTTGCCATGCATAACCTTGTATATGTCTCATTTCATTCACACAGGAACGAAAGTGCTGGGTTGAAGGCTATGTGCTGAGAGACTGAACAGACCAATGGACAGTGGCCAGGCTATATAAAAATAGAATTCAAACCCACAAACTGCAGCAATGATCTCTGTAACAATTGGCCCAAAATGTTAAGAACTTATTTTTTTTTTGAGATGGTTTCACTCTGTCACCTAAGTTGGAGTGCAGTGGTGATCACGGCTCCACTGTAGCTTCAACCTCTTGGGCTCAGGTGATCCTCTCACCTCATTCTCCTGAATAGCTGGGACTGCAGGTGCAGCCAACATGTCCAGCTAGTTTTTTGTTTGTTTTTTTTTTTGTATTTTTTGTAGAGATGAGGTTTCACCATGTTGCCCAGGCTGGCCTGGCGCTTCTGGGCTCAAGTCATCCATCCACCTTGGTCTCCCAAAGTGTTGGGATTATAGGCATGAGCCACTATAACTGGCCAAGAACTTGAGAGATGACTGACAGTTTCTCTAATTTTTGTTCCTGCTTCCAAATAACAGCCAACCAGAGAAAGTCAAAATGCACCCTAACCAATCACATAGGAGGTAGTTAACTGCCTGCAACTTCCCCAGCCTACATCCTCCAATCAACACACACTGCACAATCAACGTGAAAGTTGCCTTTATTCTACTATAAAGTTTTCCCACCCCTCTGCTTGCCTTTGAGTCTCTGCTGAAATGCAAGATGGTAGGTGACACACTTGCTATGGCAAGCTCTGCTTATTCCTACTTGGTTGGTCTTCATGTATTTCCATAGTTACAGTGGAGATCTCCACACTCTGCTCTCCTGGACTCAACCTTCAGCCAGGTCTGGTACCCACAGAGGCCCTCATGTCTTGCTACTCAAAGCATGAATGTGCTAAGTCAGCCCTGAGTCCAAACCCCATTCTCTTTGTGTTGAGTTCCTTGACTGTTTCTGCTCACTTTGGTACCCAGCTTTTGTTAATAACTAGGTGTTAGTTCCCATGTGTTTGGCAGCCTTGCTGGAATCGCACCATTCATTGTCAGTCCTTTTTGCTCACATGTCTGTGAGCTTGTGGTTCTCACTGAGAGGCACCCACTTGTACAAACTCTGCTGTGGGACACCAATAAATCTGGATGAGGTTCTCCTTCTGTCTGGATTTTGTGTCTTGAGAGCTTGACTTTGATCCAGAAACAGCGTTCTCTCTGGCTTTCTGCCTGCTGGGAGAACAGACTGTGAGGTCTGCATTCTGGGGTGGCCACCTGTCACTCTAAGAACCTGAGACAGGAGGTACAGAGCATTACATCCCGTTCGATCCTCGTCAGCTCTCAGAGGCCTTCGAAGTCTGAATCCTCTCCTCTACCTCGAAACACTCCTACTTCTTATATGCAATCTGACTCAGTCTAAATTCTTGCACCTGTCTCTCTAAATGGCATAACTTTACCAAGGGTGATTGGGCCTTCAAACATTTCATTTGAACAAAATGGTCTGTTTGAGAAGAAGAAATGAACTAATGTTCCTCAGGGAAACAGGTGGCATTTTTTTTTTTTTTTTTTTTTTTTTGAGATGGAGTTTCACTCTTGTTACCCAGGCTGGAGTGCAATGGCACGATCTCGGCTCACCGCAACCTCTGCCTCCTGGGTTCGGGCAATTCTCCTGCCTCAGCCTCCTGAGTCGCTGGGATTACAGGCACGCGCCACCATGCCCAGCTAATTTTTTGTATTTTTAGTAGAGATGGGGTTTCACCATGTTGACCAGGATGGTCTCGATCTCTTGACCTCGTGATCCACCCACCTCGGCCTCCCACAGTGCTGGGATTACAGGCTTGAGCCACCGTGCCCGGCTGGCATTTTTTTAATTGGTACACCTCCAGACAAAATTCTGAAGTACAAAGTGCTTCCTTAAAAGATTCATTGACCAAAGCTAATGAGCAATTTGACAAATGTAAGAAAGAACACACTAGACTCATTTTTCTGGAAAACCGCCCCATCCATGCCCCCTTGGTTGCCTCTTAATATTCAGCTCTCCTTTTTCCTTTTATGCTGTGATCACTGTCCTTCCACACTCACACTGCCTCCCTCATCTTCCCCTGGTCCAGACCCCCTACTTTTTCCAAACAGCCCTCCTAAAACTCCTCTTGCAAGCCAGCTATGTGGGCAACTGTAGAATTAAGCCTTGGACCTTAATTAAGACTGAATTAAGGTGTAATTAAATATTTCCCAACGCCTGTAATCTCTGCACTTAAGGAGGTCGAGGCAGGAGGATTTCTTGAGCCCAGACATTCAAGACCGGCCTGGGCAACACAGTGAGACCCTGTCTCTATTTTTTTTAAGTTGAAAAAAAAATATTTCCTTAAAGCCAAAGAAGACCAGCAAATATTTACTAGAGGAATTTAGAATTCCTCTGTGGGCATATGACCCAGGGATACCTAACTTTGTACACATGTTGTACACATATGTGCCTTGTACATTTATCAGCATATACACATGTTGGTCAGAATGTCCAATGCTAAAGCTTGAAGGGTAAAAGCTGATTGGACTGACCAGGAAAGAGACTTTATAGGATTCCCCTTTCCACAATAAACCTGACAGTCAAAAAAAGGACATACCCAAAATGTAGGTCAGGTGTCCTGAAGGTCATACCCCAAATGTGTTCAATACAAATCTGCTGGAGCATAATTCAATCATGCAAACAAACAAACAAACAAACAAAATGACACTATAGGAGGTTTACGAGATAGACTAGAAAACAATTTTGGATGACGTCTGAGCGTTACAGAAGGTGCTGGGGTAGCAACAGCCCTTTCATCTGGCTTTGTCAATGGAATTGAACCTGAAGTTGGAGACCTAAGTCAAAAACAGAAATAAGAATGCAAAATAGCCACTTGAAATGAGCAACAACACGAAGCACAGCATGTTGCAAGGGCTTTAGAACACAAATGAGGCAAGATCCAAAGTAACCTGTGGCCCTGCAGATCAAACAGTTGGGTGGCCCACCCCCAAGCCAACCACATACAGACAGGGACATTTTAGGGTTTCTTAAACTGTAAAGAAGACCTTCCTATCTTAGACACACACACACACACACACACACACACACACACACAGAGAGAGAGAGAACAGAAATAAAAAATGAAGACAAAAATTCCTCTATTCGTATCAATAAAGGGGTTCTGTAGAAGGACAAAGGGCACAATATCCCACTATGCTTAAACACATGGTGAATTAACTTAACTTCAGATGGCCGTCCTCATCAGTTGCTGGTAGACACTCTTTATACATTAAACCCCGCTGCCTTTGTTCAACCTCCTCATGGTAACAACTCACAAGTCATTGGGATTTCAAGTAATCCATAGTTTTTTCGTGTCTCTCAGCCCTTAACCATAACCTTTGGGCTCTTCCTGTTCTTGGACACCAATCCTGCAAATTTAGTAGAGACAGAGCTATTCTGCAAACAGAATTGTAATATTAAATGCACTCTAGGGGTGAGGGAACTATCTCCTGAGGTGTCAGAGGACCCTCCATTCATAATCACATTGCCTGCTCTGGCTTAGCCTCTTCTATTATATTGAAGGCACACCCAAGATAAGGATTATGGGACAATGTAGGGTTGAGGGAAATTTGTGTTAGGATTTAATAGAACACTCGGAAATTTTTGGAGAAAAATGATAGACATAATATTCTTAATAACAGCTCTAGTAGTTCAGAGTATACATAGTATCCAAAAAGAAATAGTTGTAAATATTTGTCAACATTAAATTTAGTTTAAAATAAAAAAAAATTGGGAGCTCAGTAGTCAGTGGAGGAAATGTCCCAACCTTGCATTTTGAAGGAGAGATAGACATTTTTTTTCATTTTGTTTATTATGTATGTATTTATTTTTAAATTTTACTTTTTATTTTAGATTCGGGGGGCACAGGTGCAGGTTTGTTACAAGGGTATATTGTGTGATGCTGAGGTTTGGGCTTCTAATTATCCCATTGCGGAAATAACAAACATAGTACCTGGTGAGCAGTTTTTCAGCCCTTGCCCCCTCCTCCTCCCTTTTGGAGTCCCCAGTGTCTGTTGTTCCCTTCTGTGTCCCCTTGTGTGGTGAAGCTAAACCAATGTTGAGCTTCCACTTATAAGTGAGAACAGTCTGGATGTGGTGGTTCATGCCTGTAATCCCAGCACTTTGGAAGGCCAAGGTGGGAAGATCACTTGAGTCCAGGAGTTTGAGACTAGCCTGGGCAACATGGTGAGACACCGTCTCTACAAAAATTTTTTTAAATTACCTGGTCATGACAGCGTGCACCTGTAGTCCCAGCAACTTGGGAGGCTGAGGTGGGAGCATTGCTTGAGCCTGAGAGATTGAGGCTGCAGTGAGCTGTGATCATGCCACTATACTTCAGCCTGAGCTGGGCTTTTGATACAGAGCAAGACTCTGTCTCAAAAGAAAAAAAAGTGAGAACATGCGGTGTTTGGTTTTCTGTTTCTGTGTTAATTCGCTTAGGATAATGGCCTCTATCTTCATCCATGTTGCTTCAGAGGAGATGAGTTCGTTCTTTCTTGTGATTCTAACAAGGTTGGGTTCTCTTGTCATTATGGTGCTGCAGGGCAGGGTGTCCAACTCTGACGGGCGATTGGGTGGGTTATAGGTAGTGTGGTTTAGTAGAGTGAAAACTATCCTAGTCACCTGGAATCCAGACATAAAGCCATCTTGATAGACGGCGCAAGGGTAATCCACTTCAGTAGCCAGGAGCCGCTTGAGCAAATACCACTTTGTGATAAAAATTTTTTTATAGATCACAGTGTCCCATAAAGTAGAGACTCTGTCTTAAAAACAACACTGGCTGCTTGACTTGATTAGAATGCAGCAGTTTGTTTAAATATGAAGGGCTAGAGGTTTTGGCTTCCTATGTTTAAGGAATTGATCTCGTGATGTTCAGAGAGCCTAGCCTTGAGATGCCTGGTCTCTCCTGATGCTTCCCTTTGATTCCATGAAAGAGACAACTGGTGGCTGCTGAATGGAACAGTCTGAGGCAATGACATGTTGCTGGCCTGTGCCAGCATTGGAGACCCTCAGACACAGTGTGGCTGGTGGCTACTGGAGGAGGCAGGGTTCAGATTCCTGGGCATCTGCAGGCCAGCTTCCAAACCCCCACCCATCTCCCAACCCTCTGGCTCTCCACAGCTTGCACCTATCCTGCCTGCAGTAGTAGTGAGAGTTGTATCCCTTAATTTCCATTTTTACTGGGTTTCTGGACCACGCTAGAACACATTCAAAATAGCTCATCTTGTGAGTCTAAGTAAAGACCCATTTCATTTCAAGAAAAATAACTTGCTTTTAGCTCTATCCCTGGTACTAGAAAGTTTGCTGTTACGTAGATTGATTATCCATAAGCCTGGAGTAGCTAGTTCCTTGCTGTGTGACCTTGGGTAAGCTGCTCAAGTGCTCTGGGCTGTCATTTACTCACCTGTGAAATAAGAGGGTTGAACTGGATGATACTGAAGGTCCTTGTTAGCTCTAAGTCAGGGCCCAACATGCAGGCATATGTGTTCAAGTTTCTTTTCTTCATTTTCAAAAAGCAAGCTTCTGAGAATATTTTTGACCATATTGCAAAGTCAAAGATTTTATTGAGTGAGTCTGTTATTTCATGCCATTCCTTTTCTACTAGCTAATCTACTTTGCAAAATATCCACTGCTGCTGGTGAAAGGAAAGAAAACAGTGTGAACCCAAAACTTGTCATTCATTCTAAGTTAGTTCAACAGATTAGTTCCTGATTCCCTCAAATCTCCAAGGAGGAGACATCAACATCAGCCCATCCCCGATACCCTTTGTCCTGGCCTCAGGGGCGTTCCCTGCACAGTCCCAAGTCTGCAAGAAGGGGAATCTTTTCTTGAAAACCTACAGTGCTAATAATTGTCAAAAATATATAAATTCTAAATTTGAAGTGTTGGTTCATATGGAATGTCCCCAACACAAAGAAATGATAAATGTTTGAGATGATGGAAATGCTGATTACCCTGATCTGATCACTACACTTCTTATGTATTGAAATGTCACTATGAACCCCATGCATATGTGTAATTGTTATTTGTCAATTAAAACAAATATAATTAAAAACATTTACCAACAACAAGAAAAAAGTGTTGTCTACACTAAGTTTTTTGTTTTGTTTTTTTTTTTTTTTTTTTAAAAAAATTTTTTTTTTTTTTTTTTTTTTTTTTTTTTTTTTAGAAGAAGTCTCATTCTGTCACCAAGCTAGAGTTCAGTGGCACGATCTTGGCTCACTGCAACCTCTGCCTCCTGGGTTCAAGCGATTCTCCTGCCTCAGCCTCCCAAGTAGCTGGGATTACAGGCGTGCACCACCACACCCAGCTAATTTTTGCATTTTTAGTAGAGATGGGGTTTCACCACTGTTGGCCAGATGGTCTCGAACTCCTGACCTCGTGATCTGCCCACCTTGACCTCCCAAAGTGCTGGGATTACAGGTGTGGGCGACCGTGCCTGGCCAACACTAAGTCTTAAAACATAATCTAAGGTAGTTACTGAAAATTGCCTACTGTGGTTGATATGTTGTGCACGGCATTATTTATTTGAGGGTGTGACTGGTTGCTTTCTTTTGCCCACACACACCACTGTGCAGCATTATGAGTGTCTCTTGGGCCAAATTTTCTGATCTCAGGTCTAGGATTTTTATTTCTTAGTGATAATAATGTGCATTTTTTAAAAGTATAGGTGATTAGTATCAAATTCTAATATGTAGCTTTAAACAGGAAAAATTTTAACTAGCAAAATTTTATCTCAATAGGCTAGAGTCTATTTTTCTGCCAGTCTTTGTAGATTTTACTGGAAAAATATACATACATACCATGATAGAATTTATTTTCTAGAAGCTAATTGGCAAACTTTGGCCTGCAGACCAAATCTGTCCTGCCTCTGTATCTGGTACTGCACTTGAGCTAAGAATGGCTTTTACGTTTTTAAGTGATTATGTAAATGCCCATATAACAACCTTAACTTTACCTCTTGGTCCCCAAAGCCTGAAATATTTACTATCTGAACCATTAAGAAAAATTTGCCAACTCTATTCTACAGAAAAGGAATGAACAACTAACTCAGCAATGCACATGGAGAGGAGAGGAGTGTCTAAGTAAACCTGAGAACTTTGGTAATAAAAAAAGAGAAAATTTTATTCAGATTATATAGAAGTATTTATGTTTATAAATGCATCTTTGACAATATGACTGATTTTACTTTGTCTTCTGGCATAATTCAAAGCCCTGATGTCAGAGATTGTTCCATTAAGTAGGCAGATCACACACACACACACACAGAGATAAGGACGAATCAAGTAAAAATACAATTAAAGAGAAGTTTGTGGGATGATCCTGATTTGCATGCCTGTGGCAGGTCTGTATACACATTAATCTGACAGCAGCCTGGACGATTTTAATGTTTCTAACTCCAAATATAAACCTGTGTTTCTCTCAGGCAGATGGTGCCCTTTCTTTTGCTTATAGGAAAATTCCCATGCAGTTTCAAAGCCCTGTCATGGGCAAGGTAAACAGTGGTTCTTTTCTAGCTGTGAACAGATAAAATGTATATCCCATCGATTAACTAAGCCTTGGAAATGAAACATGTCCTGTCTCTTGAATGCTGTACACAGAGCCAAGAGAAATAGATGGATCATCGGACTTTATAAAGGGAGTTCACAGTAGTCACTGATATGAGGGAATAATATCTTTGAAAGTTTCAAAACACAGATAAGATGAACTCATTTGTGTTTCTTGGGAAATACTCTTTTGAAACAATGAGAAGGTCCTGCCAGGTTTAGGCTGTTCTGCTATGCAGTCAACACCGCCACCGGCTGGCCTAATTGAGAAAGACTATTTGTGTCTGAATTTCTCTTAAAGAAACTATGTGATAAAAATAAAACACCTGGCAGAAGGGTGCAAAGCTCTATCATTTCAAAATTCAGTTTTTCCCCCTGTTTTGTGACATGGCTTTCACAGAAATGTTCCTTTAGGTGTGACTGTTATCTTTTGATAGAAGTGAATTTGTATCACTATCACATGTAGCTACAAGCGATTTCTGATATAAAGTAATTGGAGTTATGGATCTTTGTGGTGCTAATAATTACTTTTGTAAATACCCTGGTTTCCACTTTTTTGTCTTTTCATTTTCAAAATATGCACAGAGTGGAGACAGTGGAGAAGAGGATGAACGTTACATTAACTGATTGTATCTCATGCTGGCAGGCATTCATGAAATGTTTGGTGAAAGGGAAGTTTAAAATTACTGATTAAAGTGAGGGTCTGTGGTTACTAAAGCATTGTACTTTAAAGCCATTCGTCATTGACATAGAACATTTCATGGTGTTATGTTGATTTAATTGTAAAGGTTCTGAGGTTTGTATCTGCATATGCTCTTCTACTACAAATATTCACTTCCCAACAAATTATTTGAACCATGCATTACTGTTTGAGCAGTTATGTTAACCAGATATTGTTGCTACTATCTCTGTAATGTGACTGCATTTAACTTTACTTTTGAATTTGTTTTTGAAAAGAATACTTGCCGACAATGGGAGCTGCCTGGAAGAAATACATATAAGCAACATTTGTGTGCTGGGCTAAATCCTTTAAAAAGCAGTGGTGGAAGTGGTAGTGGAAGGGTAGGACTGATTTAGGAAAATCTGTTTGTGTTAGCTGAAATACCTAAATCTGCACGCAATGATAATACCATATGTAAAATTTCCAATCCATGTAACTTGAAGCATAGTATATATGCCCAAAGACAGTGTTTATTCTTTGACAAATCTCTAAAATTTCAAGTGAAAAAATAAAATTAAAAAACCCGAGAAACACAACAATAACAATCTAAGAGGAATATAACATTAAAAACCTATTGATCATGGTTTTAGACTATTAAAATAACTTCTGTAATATTAAAAGTTGGGACGGAGAACTTAAAGTCTGTCTGTATGAACACACAAATCAAATATTTTGGTTAAAAACACATTTTTCTTCCTATTCATAAGGCAACACAACTTATTTTCAGCAATTCTGTCTCCTTGGACTCTAAGCAATTCTGTCTCCTTGGACTTTAAGACTCTTGGAGAAATGCCCAGGGTTTCTTACTTAGTGGTTAAAATCTATTTGGAGTGCTTGGCATTCGTACTACTTCACCCGTTAGTTTAAACTACTCCTCACTAAAATGATGCTGTTGTTTTTTTGAACTGGGAGACATCATAACCACCACCTGATCCAACCCTCTTTCTGGGGGAAATGGAGGCTCTGTGTGGCCCAGGAAATCGTTTCAGTATCAAAATGTGTTTCTGAGTCAGGATGCGGGTGTATGTTTGACTAAGCAGTGGGTGCTGGGGCTGTACTTCTTAATTGAATGAGTATTCTCATGGAGCACTAAACTTTTTTCTTGACTGTTGTTCACACACTAATTGTTCCACTTTGGGTCTACTATGTCTTAAAGCAATCTTTTAGGTCTATGTATTTAAAAAGTATATAATATGTGTTGATGCATGCTATATGTATTGATGCATGAAATATGCAAAACAATTCAATAGAGTCTGTGTGATTTCAAAATTAGGGTCTTCTTTAAAAGGTGAGTTCACAGTTAGACTTTAGCACTCCATGCAACTACTAGACCTGCTTAAGGACAGCGAGAACATGTGGCTGCTGTAGAGTGGGTCAGAGGAGGGAAACTTAACAACTATTGTGTTCCTGAATAATCCCTCGTACTTTCATTACCATCCTTCACAGATATATTGATCCCAAATGAGCCATTCTATCCAATCATTTGTTGTTTATTCATTAATTCATTCACTTATTAATTCATTCTGTATTGTCTTTATTAAGGAGAGCCTATTATGGCAAAACTTGTGTTAAATCATATGTGGAAAACGAAAAGCGGAGAGATTAAAGAAAAAGATGCTCTTGTATTTGTTTCCTAATTCTTATTTTGCTTCTAGTGGGTATTTTTAAGCTTCCTTTTGAGCAGAGCAGCCTGTGAAGTTTCCTGGTCTTTTTCTTCTTTCCAGGGCTGTTCCTCGGGGCTCCTTTCTGCTTAGAGCAATATAATGTTTTATTAATATGGACTCCCAAGACATCTATTGCTCTGGAGCAAATTTAGAAAGAGCTGGCTTACTGTATTTTAATATTAAATTAATGTGGATTAGCCTATGTATGGCCAGCTGCACTTTTACATCAACCTTTTAGACATATACAAGAAGTCTTTCTTCCTGTGAAAAAAAATGTGCTTTAGTAATAAAGACTAATTTTGAATGCTTCCAAGTAGTTATCCTAATTTGGTAGATTGCCCATAGACAAGCATTTTTTCCCTTGTTTATCTGGGCTTTTTGCTGTAACTTGCCTTAATTTTTTATTTGGTACTTTGTTGTTCATGAGTGTAAATTTAGTATGAAAAGTTATCAAGGGGATACAATTATATAGCGTGAATTTGTTCATAATATCAGTTAGAAAGCCACAAAGCAAACTAAGTTATGTGCATTTTTTTTTAGCTTAAACGTTTGGAAATTCATTTCATGTAGTAAGAAGGTCAGAGGTAGGAGATCCGAGGTTCTGCAGCTCAGCATCATCATGACAACTCATACTTCCTCCATCTCTCACGCATTGTAGAATAGCAGCCTCCAAAGGTGTACATGTCTGCGTCCCTCAAAACTGTGAAGCTGGAGAATCACAGTTAATTAGAGGAAAGGACCTCTTTTTTAAAAAAAAAATTGAGATGGAGTCTCTCTGTGTTGACCAGGCTGGTCTTGAATTCCTGGCCTCAAGCGATCCTCCCATCTTGGCCTCCCAAAGTGTTAGGATTGCAGGTGTGAGTAATGGGGCCCCATCTGAACCTCACTTTTTTATTGTAAAGTTTTGTCTGGATTTTTTCCAACAAATGGATTCATTGTTGTGTATTATTTATTGTAACCAAAATGCTTATAACATGGCATATAAACTGTGACTTGCTACTGTCTACAAGTCAGATGCACAAGTAACAGCACATGCACTATTTGAAGGTCAGGAAATGATGGTTTAAGCATTTCACATTCTGACATAATAGTTTATTATGTATATGTAGACATTTCAGTGTGTTGTAGTTATATATTAGGAAATTGGTTGGGGTTATGGTTTCCATGCCCTGTAGTATAACTTTTTTCCATTTACAGACAATGGGAAGAAAGTTTTTAGTGGTTTTTCACAGAATATTTGATTTTCAGGAACAAATTAATGATGTTACGTGGGAACTGTTGGGATCACCCAAATTCACCCCCGATCCCTACCAGCTTCACTGCCATTCTAGTCTAAGCCTTGACTGTCACGGTTGCCGCCTAACAGGGTCTTTCTGCTTCCACTCCTGCCATCCCTTCCTCCAGCCTCTCCTCCACAAAGCAACCCGAGAGACTTTTAAAAAAAAATGTGGTAAAATTGATCTAATATAGACTTTACTATCTTCACTATTTTTTTTTTTTTTTTTGAGACAGGGTCTTGCTTTGCTGCCCAGGCTGGAGTGCAGTGGTGTAATCTTGGTTCACTACAGCCTCCACCTCCTGGCTTCAAGTGATTCTCCTGCTTCAGCCTCCTGAGTAGCTGGAATTATAGGTGCACACCACCATGCTTAGCTAATTTTTTGTATTTTTAGTAGAGATGGCATTTCACCATGTTGACCAGGCTAGTCTTGAACTCCTGACCTCAGGTGACCCATCCACCTTGGCCTCCCAAAGTGCTGGGATTACAGGCATGAGCCACTGTGCCTGGCTCATCTTCATCATTTTTAAGCGCACAGTTCAGTGATATTTCTACACTTACATAGTTGTGCAGCTATCACCACATCCATTTCCAGAACTTCTCATCTTCCCAAACTGAAACTCTGTACCCATTAAACACCAACTCCCCATTCTCCCAGCCCCCAGGCCCTGGACACTCCTATTCTGCTTTCTGTCTCTATGATTTTGACCACTTTAGATAGCTCGCAAGGTAAGATCATACAATATTTGTCCTTTGTGTGTTGTGTTGTGGCATGTGTCAGAATATCATTTCTATTTATGGCTGAGTAGGTGTTCCAGTGTATGCACCATATTCTGTTTATCCATTCACCTATTGATGAACATTGTACTGCTTCTGCCTTTTGTCTGTTATGGTGAATGCTGCTATGAGCATGGATGTAAAAGTATGTGTTTGAGTCTCTACTTTCGATTATTTTGGGTTTATATACAGAAGTGGAATTGTTGGACTGTATTGTAGTGCTATATATTTTTTTTTTAGATGAAATTTTGCCCTTGTCACCCAGGCTGGAGTGCAATGGTGTGATCTCAGCTCACTGCAACTTCTTTCTCCTGGGTACAAGCAATTCTCCTGCCTTAACCTTCTGAGTAGCTGGGATTACAGGTACTCAGAATCCCTGTAATCCCAGCTACTCGGGATTACACCTGCCACCATGCCCAGCTAATTTTTGTATTTTTAGTAGAGACAGGGTATCACCATGTTGGCCAGGCAAGTCTCAAACTCCTGCCCTCAGATGATCTGCCTGCCTCAGCCTCCCAAAGTGCTGGGATTACAGGCATGAGCCACACGCCCAGCCACATAGTCCTATGATTAACCTTTTGAGGAACCAGCAAACTGTCTTCCACAACAGCTGCAAGATTTTACATTCCTACCAGCAATGCATAAGGGTTCCAGCTTCTCCACATCCTTGCCCACTGTTGTTATTCACCCTCATTCCTATCCATTTTTCAAAGAGCTATCCTAGTGGCTGTGAGGTGATATTTCACTGATAGGCACTTCCCTAATGACTAATGTTGCTGGCCATCTTTTCATGTGCTTATGGGCCAAGGTGTATATTTTCAGAGAAATATCTGTTCCAGTCTATGCCATTTTTGAATTAGATTTGGTTTTTGTTGTTGAGTTGTAGGAGTTAAGTGCATGCATTTTTATTGTTTTCTTTTTGGTTTCCAAGTCATACCACCAAATTGTACTGTTAAGTTGAAAAGAAAATGTGAAGATTTAGCTCATGTACTCTTGATATGTCTTGATAGTGTTGAATAAGGTGTTTACAGAGTTAATAGATGCTTTTAAAATGCCATATGAGTCTCAGCGTTCATATTTCTGGGATTGGGCCATCCTGCTTCATGGCTGCAGGTGCTCCTCAGCTACCATTGAGCTCCCACTTCCCTGTTCTTAACAAAGGAAGGCATAGGGAAAGAAAAGTAGATAAAACCTGAATAAGCTGATTTTCTGGTTTGCTGTTGGCTCGGATGATATCTTATTACCTGTTGCACACCTTCATTTGTCAGTCTCCTTCGATTTGAGGAAGACATTTTAGTGGGCATGTGGTGTCTCCCTGTGATAGGCTAAATTGTGTTCTTCTTAAACTTATATGTGATCATATTTGGAGACAGGGTCTTTACAGAGGTAATCAAATTAAAATGAAGTCATTAGGGTGTGCCCTGATCCAATATGACTGGCATCCTTAACAGAAGAGGAGATGAGGACACAGATACACACAGAGGGAAGACCATATGAAGACAGAGGGTGAAGATGGCCATATAAGCCAAGGAGAGGGGCCTTAGGCCAGCACAAGAGCACGGGGCAGGCACCTCTTCCTGCTCACTGGGTGGGCCCAAAGGCTCCTCTGTGGTCACCGCTGATAAGCTGTGTGCTTCGAAGGAGGGCAGGGGCAAGAAGTCCCAGAACAAGGAGTGAGTGCCACTGTGTCCTCAGGGATCTGGCTTCCTCTGGGCCCAGCTGAGTGGCTCTACTCTGTCACCACCTCAGTTTCCCATGGCTTGGCTGCTTCCTGTGCATGAAGACATCATCCTCACTCACCTGCTACATGGCAGGGGCTGCGTGTTGGTCAGGGTAGCTCTGCCTGTGGATTCCAGGGAAATGAATGAACGTGCCGAGACTCTGCACTCAGGCACTTCCAGTAACATCACTGCCTCCAAAGCTGTTTGTTTCTCTTTCAGAAGGTGAGTTCCACAAGGGCCCTCTGTCATCTATCCTATTCCCTGCACTTAGAGCCATGCCTGGCATTTCATAAGTGTTTGTTAATAGTAAGGATAGGATAGGAAAAGGTTTGTAATATGGATAATATAAATAATTGGTCTAATGAGGTTGAAGCTGAATTCTACTATGCCACCTACTGTTCCAACCCTCCACAGGGCCTGCCTCAAGATCCACTTTGTTTCCCAGAGAGGAAATGTGCTGTGGATAGTGCTGGACACCATGGCTACACAGAAGGTCATGGGCCCAAGAAGGTCACATATTTAGTGTGCTTCAAGAAAACTAACATTTTCAGAGGGAGCAGATTACCTATGATTGATTACCCTTAACATACACCTTCCAGATTAAGCATATTTCCAAATTACTCGCTAAGGCACAGGTCCTCATCTTAGTCAGTCTGAGCTGCTATAACAAATTACCATAGACTGAGTTGCTTATTAACAACAAATATTTATTTCTTATAGTTCTGGAGGCTGTAAGTCTGAGGTCAGGGCACCAGCATGGTTGGGCTTTGGTGAGGGCTCTTGCCTTGTTTTACAGACAGCTAGGCAGCTGTCTGTATCCTCACACAGCAGAGAGAGAGAGACAAAGCTTGCAAGCACTCTGCTGTCTCTTCTTATAAGGGCACTAATCTCATCACTAGGGCTCCACCCTCATGACTAATCATCTCCCAAAGGCCCCGCCTCCTGGAAGTGTCACACTGGATGTTAGAATTTCAACATATGAATTTGTGGGGGACCTCAAACCTTCAGACCATAACAGTTCATAACTAAGATTATAAATGACAAAAGCCAGTGTCACCAATAATCCAGCTTTAGAAAGTACAGTAATGGAAATGACTTCATCCCCATGGGATGGAAACAATTAGAAGGATAAATGACTCAAGCCTTGACAAGGATGTGGAGAGACAGGGTGTTGCTAATGGGAGTGAAAACTGGTACAGTCATTCTGGAAAACCATCAGTTTCTTTGTGAACTTAAGTACGCATCTGTCTTCTGACACAACAGTCCCACTCTTGAATTTGTGCAATGTGTAGCTTTCACAACTATAAGTGGCAGCTCTGATTCAAGACCACAGAATGAGCCACTGGAACATCTGGGATAAGGACCTCCTCCGGGTAGTTGAAAGACCTAGGTTCGTCATGGCAACAGTGCCTGGAAGAGAGAAGAAATACAGCCTTCATATTTCTGGGATTGAGAAAGAAAGCGGTCATGCCACTGAGAGTCTTTGGGTCTGGAAAGGGGGTTTGTCATTGTGGATCCCATGAAGGCTCTGCCAGAAAAGCCTGGAAGGACTGAGTCTTCAGAGCCACAGCCCTGGGAGGCGGAGTGATGGGGACCTATATGGATTGAGGACAGAGAGGAGTAGATCCCTGCTGAGCAACTCTCTTTTGAAGGAGACCCTCTGCTGCAACCCTCTGCTGCAACCTGGATGAGCAATGCTGACAGGTGATTCGCAGTGCTGGCTGGCAGTGAGAACCAGGTTAGCAATAGAAGCAGCAGCCTGGGAGAAAACAGGGCTTGGAAGAAGACTGTGGTGGAGTCTTCCAGGACTCCTAGATGATCCAGGAGAACAAGAAAGTGCAAGTTTGGGATCCCGGAATTCCTGCCAATCTGCAGGTGGAGGCTTAAGCCAGTACTGATTTAATCTGAAGCCTTAATGTGAATGAAGCAGCACGCACAGCGCAGCAAGCAGCAGGCGCAGTGCCTCTATGCCGAGCTCACTGACGTGTCCATTTCCTTACTGGGTGGTGAGGGTCTCAAAAGGAGGGTCCACATTTGGTTTTACTTTGTATCAGCATGACTTGGCACAGAACCTGGTACATAGTAGTTCTCAGTAAATGCTAGCTGAGGGGCAAATAAGGGATAGTACAAAGAGTATGGACACAGGTGAACCTTGCAGAGGTCAGAAGAAGGCAGAGGGGAGCAAATGGAGGCCCAGACCTCAAAGGAGCTTCCACAAAGCCCTCCCCACCCACCTCTCTCTTTCTGTCTAACAGAAGGGTTTACAAAGAGCAGCTTACTCCAAGTAATTTGCCCAAGAATTTGGCGAGGGTAGAGTCTCTGTTTCCAAATACTTCTCCTGAAGAAACAAAACTAGGGGTAAGGATATTGATTGACAGGTGATAATTATTCTATGATATACCCACCATGCTTACTTTGTGACACACCTTGGAAGAGAATCCATCCCAAATTACACTCTTAGCTCAGATTTCATCCTGACCTTTTCTCATCCATCAAACAACCAATAAAGTTTTGGTTAGAAACCCAAATAACGACCGGAATGGAAAAACAAATTATCCACATTCCAAGAGCTGGAGCGCACAGTAGGAACTTAATTCATGTCTTGCCTGATTGATTTCCCTAGAATACGTACATTTTCTTGTAATACTTTGTACCTAGCAGTCAATAAAGAAAAAAGGGGCACTTTGTTTCTAAAATTTGAAGGAGAATGCTATTGAAACTTTAACTGCTGATAAGATTTTTTTTTTTTTTTGTATTTAATTTCCAGGAATCTTGACCTTTGCTAACAGAGCTTGATTTTGGCCTCTCTATGGTATTTGACAGATTCCAACTGAAATAAAAACTTTAGCCACAGTAAGTTTTAGTTCTTGGAATGGAGACTTGGGAAATGCTTTAGTCGGATTTAAGGATTGATTTATCGGTTTTACAATAGACAAATGCAGAACTGCTCTTTCTAGACAGGCTCTGTCTAGTTTAGTGGCTGGAGGTATTGATATGGAACCCTGAGTAGACCAAGGTATAAAAGGTGATAAACAATCTCTTCAACTCCTTATCCTGTTGTTGGGGTGAGATGCATTTCAGTGTTTTCCTACTGTATAAGTATATACCTATGGATATAAAAAAATCATAGATTAGATGCGAGATAGGCTTTAGAACACAGATTTATAGTTTTATACACACTACGTAGGGTAGGTATTTCCACAGCTGTTATATCTGGTTTACTTCTCTGTCCAAGCACAAGGGAGAATTGCATGTGCCCCACCTCCCCTGCCCAGTTGTTGTCATGGCTGTATAACTTACCTCAGCCAATGAAATGTGGTTCCTGCTTTTCTAGCCATTTCCTCATCTGTCTTATCTATCATGGAAGCAGGTATCAGATGGTCAATCTGAGTTTCTGAGTGACTTGAATGAGTAGAGCTGATCCTCTACATTAGATCTATGGATCACTAGTAAGGAATAAGCTGAACCATTCAGATTGTCTGTTATTGCAGCATAACCTAGCTAGTTCTGACTAATACAATAAACTCCACATTTGTGCACATAAGATGAACATGAAAATAGGTGGGAAATAAATAGTAGTAATAATGGACACAGTAATGCATTTACCAAAGTGTATCCTTTCCTTCCTGGGTACCAAGATAGGCAACATTGTTCAGCTTCTCTTGTAGGTAAGAGAAATGTGAAGAGAAGTGAATGGTCATTTCTAGGCCTAGCCCATGGAACATCTCCCATACAATTCCCTGCATATTCTCTAAGCTTTTCTGCCATTCAGATGCAGAGAATCCAGGAAGGCCTCTGAGGCTTTGGGAATAGTAGTGACAGGAAATGGAAAGAGCATGGGTCCCTGCAGGATCATGTGAAAGAAAGTCCTCACATTCACCTGTGACCCATGTTGGGCTGTGATTGAGCGATTAAAACAACAACCTTTAAGTCACTGAGTTTTGGGGGTTGTTTCAGAAATTAGCCATAGTTGGATACTTCCTTAAAATAAAGGATGCATATTTTAGTCTCTTTCTTCTGTAAGGATCTCAAACCAGCATCATGCATAATGGGGAAATACAAAGTATTCCCATCAAAGTTAGAAACAGGGGCTAGGCATGGTGGCTCACGCCTGTAATCCCAGCACTTTGGGAGGCAAAGGTGGGTGGATCACCTGAGGTCAGGACTTCAAGACCAGCCTGGCCAAAATGGCAAAACCCTGTCTCTACTAAAAATGCAAAATATTAGCTGGGCATGGCAGCAGGCACCTGTAATCCCAGCTACTTGAGAGGCTGAGGTGGGAGAATCACTTGAACCAGGGAGGTGGAGGGTGCAGTGAACCAAAATTGTGCCATTGCACTCAAGCCTGGGTGACAGAGCAAGACACCATCTTGACAAAACAAAACAACAACAGCAAAACCCAAACATTACAATAATATTTAGCATTGTTCTGGTGGTACTAGCCACTGCAATTAGATGAGAGAGAGGTCATGGGTTTTAGCTATCTCAGACAGACTGTGGGAGACACTGGCCCTAACACCTCCAGAAATTCAGTATATAATAAAAGGGAAATGAAATTAAGGAAGAATAAATAGATGGGTCATACAATAAATGATGCTGAGACAGCAGAACAAACAGCTGAATAAAGCTGGATTCTGTCTTAAATATTAGTACCATCTAAACTGTAGATCTACCATAGCTTTAAGTATAAACAAACAAAAAACTTAGAAAGAAATCATGAAAATAAGAGAGCATATAAGAACTTAAAAAAAAATTGGAATAGGAAAAGTTTGTCTTTCTAATTACGTTACAACACTCAGAAATCATGAAATAAAGATTATTAAATTCAAATATATCAAAACAACTCTGAGAGTTCAAAAGTTAAATGACAAGGTAGGAAAAATGTTTAGAAATTGTTTCACAAAGGGCTAATTTCCCTAATATTTAAATTATTCCTTATAAACCAGTAGAAAAGCTTTAATAACACAAAAGAAAAATGGGAAAAGACTATGAATAGATAGGACCCAGAAAAGCACATACAAATAAGTGGCTATTTTACTAAGCTTTTACTTTGGAAAACTTCAAACCTGTACTGAAATAGAATAGGGCAGTGAGCTTCCCTGCCTCACCCATCAGTCAGCCTCAACATTGATCAACTCACGGGAAATCTTGTTTTGTCTATTACCACCCACCGGCATCTCCCTCAGAAATACCATTTCCACCTATCAGATTGACAAAGATTTAAAAATGGACATACTTTGTTAAAGAAAAAGTTAAAAAAAAAAAAAACGGGAAGTCTCATATATTGCTAGAAGGAATGTAAATTAATTACAATCTCTATAGAGAGCAATTTGTTCTTACCCATCAAAACTCTAAACACTTCTATCTGGAAATTCTGCTTCAGTGATTTTATTATGCAGCTGTACTTGGACATGTGCAAACAGCACATCCACAGTTATTAATTATAATAGCCAATTATTGGAAATATCTAAAATGCGAAAACTTTGTAGTGTGAAACAAAAACAAGAAAACTGTATTGATATGGAATGCCCTCCAAGATGTATTGGGGTGAAAATGCAAGGTGCAGAACAGTGCCGCTCTGTAAGTTCCCATTTGTATAAAAAAAGAAAGAAAAGGCTGGTAGCAATGAGCGCCAGAGGGCCTCTCTAGAAGGAACTAGGTAGCTAGGGGTAAGGAGAGAAATTCAGTTTTTTTCGACATGCCCTTTCAAATTGTGATCATCTCTATTATTACTAAGTATTCAAACATAAAATTAAGTTAAAAATTAATAAACAAAGTCTGATAACCACCACACTGTATTGGCAAAGCCCAGTACTTTTGTCCTGATGAATATAACATACTGGTGATGACCTTTCCTCTTTGGAAATTTTTTTTAAAAAAAGCAACTCATTTGAAAAATAATAGTCTGTTGAATTAAAAAGAAATAAGGCTGGGTGCAGTGGTTTATGCCTGTAATCTCAGCACTTTTGGAGGCTCAGAAAGGAGGATTACTTGAGCCCAGGAGTTTGAGACCAGCTTAACAATATAGTGAGATCTCATCTCTATGAAAAAAATTTTTTAAAATTAGCCAGGCTTGGTGGCATATATCTGTATTCCCAGCTACTCAGGAGGCAAAGGTGGGAGGATTGCTTGAGCCTGGGAGGCAGGAGGCAGAGGTTGCTGTGAGCCAAGTTTGTGCTATTGCACTCCAGCGTGGGTGACAGAACAAGACCCCACCTCTGAAAAAAAGAAAGAAAAGGGAAAGGAAAGAGAGAGGGAGGGAGGAAGGGAGGGAAAAGAAGGAAGGAGGGAAGGAAGGAAGGAAGGAAGGAAGGAAGGAAGGAAGGAAGGAAGGAAGGAAGGAAGGAAGGAAGGGAATTAGTAATTCCTGATCTTGGTTTGTAATTGTAAAGGACAATTATTCTGTGAAGAAAATGTACTTAAACTAAGAAAAATATTTTTAAAAAAGAGTAAAAGAGAAAAGCATTGGCTTGTGTTCTGAGAAGTAACTGTCTTGTGGAATGTGCTGTGTGCCAGCACTCATGCCCACACATACACAAGGCACACATGCATGGAGAACACACACACACTCACATGCACACACCTCACACACTCCTGTATTGGTAACTTGGCTCTTTTCTCAAGTAGAATGAGACAGCACACACATTTAGAAATTGTTTCACAAACAAAGGACTAATTTCCCTAGTATTTAAATTATTCCTATGAACACACACTCTGGCTTACAATATGCAGTTTTGAGTGTCTCTGCTGGGTCTTGGCGCTTGAGAGGAGGCTCTGTTTGATCAAACACCATGTGTTCTGACCTGCATTTTATTTTACAGCTTTCCAAAGAGCTGTCCAAAATGCCCTCTCCCTACCCCTTGCTTTTCCACAGAGGAACCTCAGCCATCTCAGTGTGTGTCTACCTCACCAGTTGACTGAGCTGAAGGCTGTTCTAGGTGCCAAGAGGCCCCTTCTCTCTTGGGGTGGGGGGAGCATTGGGAGATGGTTAGGTTTCCTGCCTCACCGCATTATGGAGGCTTGCTGCTCATTTCTCCTCGGGGCATTCTCTTACCTGCGTTGAGATGCCTCTGCAGCTGAGGGGTTGACTTTATGTCATTTAAAATGGATTTTCCACCTATATTTGTAAACTTTCATGATGCTCATAAGAAATAATAAATCTATGCAATTTATTATTTTAGAGAAAAATTTCATCCAGAAAACTCAACTGAGAGCCCCGAATGGAAGCTGACTTGCTGTGATCAATTACATCAGCACTACTTATCTCAGTGCTAACTGATCAACAAATTTTTATTGGCTAATAAGTACCATGAGGCAGGCTTTGTTCCAGGGGCTTAAGGATGCTGGGATAAATAAGAAAGGCAAGGCGCATGCCCTCCCGAAGCTGATAATTGAGGGATGCAAACTTTGTATTTAGTGTTCAGCATGTAATGAAGTCTTGCTGTGCAGTGCTGCTGGGACCCCCTCAGAACCTGGTGCTCATGCCTCCCACTGCCACAGTGTTGGTAGCCAGCAGTCCTCAGTGAAGCACCTCTTTGGGTACTGCCTTTAGTGGAAGAGAATGGCGTAGGTGCAAGGTCTCACCCTCATTGAGAGGCACCCGGATCCAGTGACCACTTGTTCACAGTGGTATGATGCAGAGATGTAGTCCCCTACTGGTGGCTGGGACTAATTTTTTTCTTGGCCTGGTTCTACAAGTGACCTAATTTCTGTGTTAAGAGAGCAGAAAATAGTGACCTTGGTCATTTCTAAGAAAACAGAGAACATAGTGACTTTGGTCATTTCTTAATCTTGCTCTTTCTTCTGTAAGAATCTACTATTTCCTTGAAATCTGTGTCCTAATTATAAACATATGTTTGTAGAATAACCTTTTAAAACTTGATGTCTCTTTTTCCAACCATATTTGATACTTAATCCAAGTCCGTATTTCAAAGGTGATCTTCCAGACTAGAACCTTTTCTTGCTTTTAGAACCATCGCAATAAAAGTAGGACCGGCAGCAGTGGCTCATACCTGTAATCCCAGCACTCTGGGAGGCCGAGGTGGGCAGATCACTTGAGCTCAGGAATTTGAGCCTGGCCTGGTCAGCATAGTAAAACCTTGTCTCTACTAAAAATAAAAAAAAATTAGCTGTGTGTGGTGGTGCCCATCTGAGAATTGCTTGAATCCAGGAGGTAGAGGTTGCAGCGAGCTGAGATTGCACCACTGCATGCCAGCCTGGAGCGAGACTCCAGAGTGAGACTCTGTCTCAAAAATAAATAAAATAAAATAAATGTTTAAAAAACAAGCATACATGAGGTCCACAAGACTCACTGGTAGAATTTGAGTTTAGAACATCCCACTTACAAGTATTTCTAGAAGACGATTAAAGGATGTCATTCATCTGTATCTGTCACAGGTTTCTATATGCTGGAAGTGATAGAAAAGTCTACTGGAACTGGCTTTAAGGTAACGCAGTTGTTCTCAACTTGGACATATTTAGCATCCTCCCTCCCCCTCTCCAGGGAACATTTTTGGTTGTCACAACTGAGGAGAGGGTGCTACTGGCATCCACAGTGGGTAGAGGCAGAGATGCTGCTCAGCATCCTACAATGCACAGGACAGTTCCTACAACAAAGAATGACCCAGTCCAAATATCAGTAGAACTGAGGTTGAGAGGCCCTGATGTGATGACAGTGGCAGCTCAGCATATCCTTCCGAGGAGAAAGAAATTCTCTCCTGGAAGCCTCTCCAAAGGAAGAGCATGCTTTTGGTTTCCCAGAAGTCCCAGCAAATAGCTGCCCAGCCTCACTGCCTCAGGTGGGTCTTGATCACTAAAACTGTGCCCCAGGGTGGTACATGATTTAACTCAGTCATGGCCTGACACTAGGGATGGGGAGTGGGAGGAGGGGGTCTGTAGGAAAACTGAGGTAGGTTCTCACCAAACGAAAAGTGAATGTATGGGTACTAGCAGGAAGAGAGAGAGAGAGGTTTCCTCTCTGGACTGCAAAGCGGGGCTTCCATGGGACTACTCAGAAAAGTGTCTTTTGGATGTTTTCTTTGCACAGTTAGGGAAATACTGCAGAAACAAATGAAAGCTATGCTGTGCCACTGGGGTCTGATTGCTCCAGTGTCACCAGGCTATGAGCCCTCTGACAGACAGCCTGAGCCTTCAAGGGATATCTGGGGCCCAGAGTAATCCTGAGCTCATAGCATTATTTCCACTGGAACTAGGATGGATTCAGGAGTGCCACACTTCCCAAAGAATCCCTCTGTAGAATCTCAAGTACTGCGCGTGTGTGAGCCCATGTGTGTGTCTGTGTGTTGGGGTGGTGATGGAGGGAAGTGCTTTGGTTTCACTTAAAACCCCAAAACCTTTAGGGTAACAATTAGCAATCAGCTCTTTCCCTTTTCTTTCCTACCCAATCCACCCGCATTGGGAGTTATTATATACAATGAGAAAGGATAGTTATAACTACTATCATTGAGTGCTTACTACGTGTCTGGCACCTTAAATGCAAATGGCCACAAGCCCCCTGTGGGAAACATATCATTTGTATTCTTAGAAAGTGAGACAACTGAGGCCAAGAGTGGTTATCTGAGGCCATTGCATGGCTCAAGGCAACGGCATGGAGGCAGGAAAGACCTGGAGAATTGTTGCTCTACATCAGATTAGATCACTGTGGCTCGCAAACACAGCCCTGCTCTGATGAAGCTCTGTCTGGATGTGTCCTGCTTCAGTTAAGGACGTAGAAGGGGACATGTGGCCTGCCACTCTCAGGCTGGGGCTCCAAGAGCCAGTACCAGCACGTGATCTGTCTGCTCCCTCTCTCTCCTCCACAACGCCCACCAACATGGTGATATTCCAGAGAAAGCTGTGCTATCAGTCAGCCTGCATCCCAGGGGCCTCAGTAGCAGAGCCAGAGCAGACCCAAAATGGATAAGAAATGTGGGCAAGTGAAAAGTCTTTGCTGGAGGAAACTCCTGAGATCTTTCAGCTGCTTGCCATCCTAGCAGAGTATAGTTATGTTGATAGATTCAGGGGCCCTTGGGACTTTTGGCCTTAAATATTTGGATCACTAGAGCTTGCGGCTAAGAGGAGTGCATGGCAGAGTCTCCTTTGGTGAGCTGTTGCACTACCCATGGAACCCATGTGCAGAGAACAATTTATAATAAAGTAGTGGTTGGGTGGATCCCACCTTCCCATATCCCCTGGGTTGCTGGGATTGGGGGAATGATGAATATTGGACGGAGCCACATAAGAGGTACTAAGAGGGGAGGGGCTTCAGCCTATAATCTGATATCTAGGTAGACATTTGCTCTGTTGTGAAATAAGCAAAGTAAGGATTTCTAGGATCTTTTATATGAAATAAAATTAGGCCCAGATGGTTTCACCCATCCATTTTTCTAAATATTTAGGAGAGAAACAATAACAATGCTATGCAAAGTTTTCTGGATCAAAGAAAAAGGGAACATTTTCTGTTATGAGGCATCTAGACCCTGAATATCAAAATCTGACAAGGAAAATATAGAAAAATCACAAGATGCTTAATTCCCAAATAAAATATTAGCAAACCAAATCTGTCGGTGTATAAAAAGGATAGTACATCATGTTCAGAGGTGGTTTATGCTAGGGATTCAGAGTGGTTTAACTTTGAGAATCAATGTAATTCATTAGATTACTAGAACAAAAGGAGGAAATCGTATGCTCATCTTGATAGATGAAGAAAAAAATTGGACGAAATTCAGCATCCCTTCATAATAAAAACTCTCAGCAAACTAGGAACAGAAAGGAACTTTCATAATCCAATAAAGAATATTTACAAAAAGCCCACAGCAGCAAACATCATACTCAATGGTGAGACATTGAAAACTCTAGGGAAAGCTGAGACTTTAAACAAGCAGATTTAAATGGAGTCCCCAGAAAAGCGTGTGTACTTGTGGCACATGTGTGCATAGGTACGTATGCACACATATGAATGTTTCAGCTTCATAAATGCAGTAATGCTTTTCTTTCCAAAAAGTCCCTGAAGACCAAGCCTTTGCTCACTTCTGTGTTGATTGAAACACTGTTTGAAATGTTGAAATCTAAGGAAACTTTGGCTAAACTCACGAAAACAAAACCAAACAGGCCAAAAAGAAATCAGATATATGATCAGGACTCCATATTGTGAAGGTTTTTGTGGTCACACAAATAGTGCATTAGAATGAGTTCTCCCTGTGAAGTCTGATACTTGGAACTTCAGCGGTGCCTTTGGTTCCTGAACTCTCTTGAATAATGAAAAGGGTCGAAAGAGTGTACATTTCATATGGGCCAGTGGTTCTCCACTTCAAGAAATGTCTCTACCAACTTCTTTCAAAGATAAAACATTCTGACAGAATCCCCCAGTGTTTAAATAAATTGTCATTATTGTAGTACTTCAGTATGTACAGTCCATAAAGCTATACACAAACTGCCTTTAATTTATAATTCTATACTTTATGGTTGAGTATATATTTATAATATATATAATTATATATTAATTTGATAATTAACATATTAGAAAATATATAATTATATACTTTATATATTTAAATTTAAATTTATAATTTAATTTTACAATTCTGTAAGTACATAGATTCTATACCAAATCACTGCTCTTAATGTGAATATGGTATTGACTATGAAGGTTTAGTTTTTTCTCTATTTTTAATTCAAGATGACCATTTTATTATCTTCTGCAAAATGATTCTGTTATTCCACCATTTCTCTCTATTCAAACCACCAGAAAGCTTTCCTGTAACATTCTGATATGTTATCTGGCCAGCACTTGACTCGAGTTATCGTTAGGTCAAGGGTGGGCAAGCTGTGGCCTGTGGGTCAAACTCAGCCTACTACTAGTTTTTGTAAATAAAGTTTTATTGGAACATAGCCATGTCTATTTATTTATATTTAGTCTATGGTTGCCTTCACATTACATCAGCAATTGAGTAAATGTGACAAAAGCCAAAAGGCCTGCAAAGTCTAAAGTATTTACTGTCTGGCCCTTTACAGAAAAAGTTTACTGACCCCTGATTGATAGGATAAGCTCTATTCTTTTATTAGCTCATTGCATTTAAAGTGCTTTTTGACACTAATACCCTCATAAAGCCCAGTGTAGAAGCGAGCATTGATTATATCAAGGGGCAGTACTTGGTAATGGGGTGGGCATTCAGATAACTCGGGATTGGTTTACTGATTATGGATTATGTTTCTGGAGCAACTTAGACCAATTCACATTACTGGATGCTAAGTATTTGCACTGACATAAAGTTAGGGGTGCTATGGTGTGAACATGTCCCCTCCAAAATAAAGGTGTTGTCAATGTGTTAGTATTAATAGGTGGGACCTTTAACAGGTGATCAGGCCATGAAGGCTCCTCTTTCATGAATGGAATTGGGTACCCTTATGATAGGGCTTGTGGGAGGGAGTCTGTCTCTTTTTGCTCCTTCTGTCTTGAGCTATGTGAAGATGCAGCAAGTAGACCCTCACATGCTGGCACCTGGATCTTGGACTTCCCAGCCTCTGGAACTGTGAGAAATAAATTTCTGTTCTTCATAAATTATCTAGTTTCAGGTATTTAGTTGTGGCTGCACAAAACAGACTAAGACAAAAGGGAGTCATTGAGGCAAACCAATTTACAATTTATCTGATTTACATGTTAATGTTATATAAAGGTGTTTTCTTGCCTGTGAACATTAATCAACAAAAGTTTATTGAAAACCTAGTAGGGACCCAAAAATGAATCAGACATAGTTCCTGACTCACCATTTTATGGAGCTAGAATTTGGAGGTTCGTTTTAGTTCAACACTTGGACTCAAGGTAATTCAATGTCTCCAAACCCCTGTGTATTAACAATTTCTTGGACATCTGAAGTTAAATCTTGGTCAATGCAAATAGAAGCAAGTTTGTCTTGTCTTCCACCCTCCTGTGTTTCTACTGAAAATGATTTCAGTGGAGGAAGGTGGTCAGGAAAAGACGGCTCAAGAAAAAGTAGGTGTAGTTTGAAAAGAGTTATTTTCTTCTGTAGTTTGAAAAGAGGTATTTTGAATACAGCCTCTGACACTAGAAAGGCTGTATGCTCACCTGTCCATTTCACAAACATTTGCCTAGCATTTTCCAAGTGCAATCATGTTTGAGCTGAGACTTTGCGTATGTATAGGAGTTAGATAAGCCAAGAGGATAGGAGAAAACTTCCAGGCAGGATACAGAGCATGTGCCCAGGTACATTCTTAAAACTTTTGAGGAATGAAAAAAATGATGTCTATGGATACATTGGTCACATACATCTGAGTGATTTGCAGACTCTGACTTTCAGCTGTTTATGTTTTTGGCCTGGATTCCGTGTTAGAATGTCAAGATAGCATCTCTGGGATAGTTTGTTGCTTGACATTTATTGACATTAAATTTCACGTTTTTCTAGTGAGCATAGGAAGAAGGTTCACTTTCTTACCCACCTTGTTCCTACATAATCTCAAAAGTAAAAGCAGACAGACCAGTCTGTATTTGCCACTTTCATGCTCTGAGCTTGTGATATATTGGCCTATTTCTTCTTTTCCCCAAAGAAGGAAACTTTGCTCTCATATTTCTTTTTATGGTGAGGCAAACTCATACATACATATTTCACAGGAGTTAAAAAATGCCTAATTTCAAGTCTCAGAATATTCCTTGATGATACTTTCTCCTCTTTCCTCATCTAGACAATTAGATACAAATTCCCTCAGAGGAGAGTGGAAAGACTATCTCATTCTGCAAAGGGTTGATTTTAGAAGGAATGTATTAAGAGTGAGATCTGTTTGGGCAAACCCTGCTTAATGGCTGCATACATCCTTGCTCATGACAAACCAAGCACAGTCTCTTTCCTGGAGCTGGCACAAGAAGGTACCGGGAGGCGGGTATTTACAAACCAGTTCATGTGAAAGTACCTCATTAAATGAAGTCTGTGTTAAAGCCTGGCTCCCCATCTCCTGTGGTAAGACGGTCCTGAGCCAGCTGGCTCTGTGTCATGTGTGCACTGGTATCCTTGATGGGTGCCTGTGGAAACTGGGTGCAGAGAGCATGATTTCAGTTCCTGGCCTGGTTCCATGCAACCTGCTAAGGCCCTCGGGACAAGTCATTTGATACATTTGGGCCTGAGGTGTTTGTACCAGATGATCACTAAAGTCCCTTCTAGTTGTAGCATTCTGTGAATGAATCTATTGAATATGTTCAAAATCCCTAGACAGATGGAAACGGAGGTTGAAAGTTTATTTAGTTCAGCATTTTATGGGGAAATCGGCACAACTGCAAAAGCCCTTTCATGACTTGCTGCTGCCGTTTATGCTTGTCACCTGTTTAGCAATAATAATCATTTGATTTGGTTCATCTCAAGAACAATTGAGATTGAAGGAAGGTTGTGAATGTGGGTGCAGCGTCTGATGGATGACCTCCTGTGTCTGTGCCTCCTCCCCACTCAAAGCTGTTGTCTGAAAGACCACTGTTCCAGAACACCTGGGGCTTCTTTACCTGAGTATTATGCTATTCTCATTAAGCACAAGAACATGCAACAATTACGTAGAAGTGTGCACGTGGGGAAAATTCAACACATTTCACAGGGGAATGGTGAGGGGGTGGGTATACAAAGCCGGCTTTGAACCTGCAAACCCGGGCCAGCCAACATGTCACAGGTGAGAGCGTGTTAGTGAGAGGGTGATGACAGTTCTGGAGCCATTAATTCATGGATCCTCAGATACACTCGGGCAATTGTTCTGGGTTTCCGGGTGGTGCGAGGGCGTTCCTCCTCCAGGGCGCGTGCAGGCCACGCCGGCTAAGCAGCTCTGCTGAACCTCTTCTGGTGTGCTGGCTCTCCGTTTTTCTGTTCCCCTTTACATCTTCTCTCTCTTATGTTCCTACTTGTCCTTTCTCCTTACTTCCTCCTTTGTTCCAATGTGATGATTATGGATGAGTTAGAAAGAAGTAGTAAAAAAAATGAAGATAGACTATTTGAATATTTGGCCACCACCAATATAGCATAATATAAAATGCAGAAAAACCAGGTGGCAATTTTTAGTTAGTTTGTAGACCATATGATTCCCCACATGTCATCAGGGCAGGTGGAGAGCATCTCCTGCATTGCGGAATAAGTATGAAGCTTTGGCTCCAGCGTGACCACAGAAAGTGACATAAAAATGAGTTTTTGTGTAGGCTAGAAATCCTTCCTGTTGGTGCAAGGAACACTCGTCCCTTGTTATATACATAACATACGTACAACCCCCCCACACCCAACACACACCACACCCAAACCCAACACACCACACACACATACACGTATGCACACACCCCAAACACATTGATACCACACACACTCCACATACCACACACACTCAACCCCTCCCCACACAAATTCCTAACACAGATGCCACACAACACACACAAGACCAATGCACCAGATAAAATACACATGTGCACACACACCCAATACACATACTATACCCAAACCCAACACACTACACACACATACACATATACACACATGTACACACACCCAACACACATAGACACCGCACACATACCACACACACTCATCCCCACGAACTCCCAACATATACCCAGCACACGCACATGTGCACACATACACACACCCAAAACACATTGACACCACACACACTCCATACACCACACACACTCAACCTCTCCCCACACGAACTCCTAACATTTACCCAATACACACACCACACAACACACACAAACCCAATCCACCACACACACATTACACATATGTACACACACCCACCACACACCACACCCAAACTCAACATACCATGCATACATACACATATAGACATATGTTAACACATCCAATACACATAAACACCACATATATATTTCACACACCACACACACTTGACACACCATACACACAAACTCCCAACATATAGCCAACACATAGCAAACAACACAGAACACACACAAACTCAACGCACCACACACATACACATATGCACACACACAAACTCAAAATACATACACACCACACACACACCACACACCACGCACACAAACCTCCAACATATCCCCAACACATGCACCACACCACACGCAAACTCAACACACCAAACACATATACACATATAAACACACATACCCATGCCCTACACACACACACACCCAGCACATATACACACCACACACACTTACACACCACACACACAAACCTTCAAATATACCCAACATACACACTGACCCAATGCATCATACACACATACACACATGTACACACACTCAACACACACAGCCAACACACATACACATCCCACACACTCCACAACAGACTGCACACACAATCCTCCATATGTACACATCTAACACATACACACCATACCACATGTATCCACCATGCATGTACACGCATGTGCACACACACACACCACATGTGTGTGTCCTCTCACAGCTGGATGTAGAAAAGCAGACACAACTGGCCAGGGGCAAGTAGTTGAAGAACCCTGAGGGGACCAGGCAGCCTGGAGGGACATGGGGTTAACTCTTTCCAAATAAGGAGCTTTCCAAACTGCCATTTCTTAATCTAAGCCTTGACAGCTTTTACAAGGATGAAAAGAGCATTTATTTCCCAGAAATCCTTCATGTGACTGTTTGCTTCATTTCAGTACCTCAGAACAAAGAAAAAAAAAACCCACTCCCACCCTCGTTGATGGCTGCTGCAGTGCAGTTGGATGCAGGCTTTTGTTTCAGAGTTTGCAGCAGTTCGGGAAGGAGGTTTTCTTCCTCCCCGAGCTGAGAGCTGAGAAGGCCTGTCTTCAGCACCAACTTGTCTTCTGGCATTGCCAATAAAGAAGTAAGATGCTGCTGTGAAAAAACCATCAATTCTCAACAATAGACCAATACACAGTTGGTGGAAATGCCATGCGAGGCTCTCCCCCAGGACGGGCAGCATGTTTGAAGAATCACCATGGTAGTGATATTTTACGAGTGTGAGTCACTTTTCTGTTTTTCAGGGAGCGCTTTGCTCGGCCCATCTCTTTTAGTACATTTCCATTTGGTGTGGTTTGGCTGCTGAGTGCAATGTGGCAGCAAGTTGCTTAAAAACATTTCACAAAAAGCCAGATTCCCCAATGCTGGCATACCTGCAGACCACATAGACGGCTGTAATTGCAAACAGCTGCCCACCCACCCACGGAACAGTGAGAGGTCATTTAAAAACATGTTAAAAATAGCATGCCCCAGGAGCAGACGGTTCATTTGTTGATTCAAAAATATTTGCCACCAAGAAGAGTGTTCTGAACATATATTCCAGTTAACGTTTCAGAGGTTCACTCAGGACTAGCCCAAGGTTAACCTTAGTCCAGTTGCTCTCTGTATCCATGGATTCAACCAACCACAGATGAAAAATATTCAGGAAAAAAAATACAAAATAACAACACAACGATAAAAATAACACAAATTAAAATAATGCACTATAAAACTACTTATATCACATTTACATTATATTAGGTGTTATAAGGACTTGAGATGATTTGAAGTATACAGGAGGATGTGTGTAGGTTATATGCAAATACCATTTTATATCAGGGACATGAGCATCCATGCATTTTTTTATCCAAGGAGGGCCCTGGAACCAATACCTGGTGGATACTATAATTCATAATGATGATGATGGTGCTGGCACATATTTATGGAGCACTTCTTCTGTGTGTTGCCCTCTTGGCATTGTGCGTGCACTAACTCAGAGCCCTCACACCTCACGAGGTGAGTACTGTCCTGCTCCACACCTGCATGGGAAGTTCTGAGAGATGCTAGGAAGGCTGTACAGTGCAAAAATGTCTCCTTTCTCTATTAGACAAATCATGTTTGTTAGGTTAGAATTACCATAATAAAGAGTGTTCCTCAACTAGTCTTCAAGGTGTCCTAAAACTAGAAAGAGAGAAAGGGGGAGACAGAGGGAAAAATGGAGGAAGGAAAGAATCAGGGAAGGAGGAAAAGAAGGAAAGAAAGAGGGAAGGGAGGAAGAGAGGGAGGGAGGAAAGAGGAAGGAGGGACAGTTCTAAAGTCAATTCAGGTTTTAAGGCCTGTTAGCAATTTTGTTTCTGTGGGACTTCTCAGAGCCTTTATTGTGACTTAGAGAAGGTTGACATATGCAGTGTTTCCCAGACTTGACTTCTGATCCATTATTTCTGGGGCTGATTTTAATGATTCCATGTTAGAATTGTCCCTGTGGGTGTTCCACAATGCCCTCAAGAGGAAGGGCTCTTTTAAATGCATGTGATTCTAGGGAATTCTTCACACCTATGAGGCAACTAGTTTCCTACATATTTTTCTTTACAACAACAGTAGAGACATGAGATACTTACGTAAGATTGTCCCCACCTTCTTGCAATGTTTATTGAGCACCCACTCTCTTCTAGAAAATTTGGAGGTTTTTGGGTGTGCAGAGGCACTGAAAAAATGGGCAGAGTTATGAAAAAGGAATAAAAGGGAATTCCTGGATCTTAGTGGGTGTTTGTAAACATGTGCAAACTAATCAACAGTCTAATAAGCCATACAATTTTCCCAACCTATAAAGGGTTGGTATCGCCAAAGCATATATACAAAAGTCCATATAAAGTTAATTAATTAAAATATAAGTATTTTGATTAATCTGCGCTAAAAATGTCATTACACAAGTTATTTGACCTGTTATATTAAGTTGATGATGGTAATGATTACGATGATAAATAAAAACAAATACATGGCAAACACAAATATATCATTTTATTTAATTTCCCAGTCATCCTCTGTGATAGAACAGGTAGCAAATTTATTTCACAAGTGATCTATCACAAACTTATTTACAAAAACGACTTAGGATAGTATATATAGTATGTTGCAGAAGCATTGGAGAATCAGCTTACATCATTTGTATATCTGTGTGACTTAACAGCTTTTCCTAGACGTTTGCTCAATGCCAAACACTGTCTTTTGCAGTGCATGAGGTGTGTAAACAGAACCTAATTGGTGTAAGAGGCCGGTGTGGGGAGCTTTTGGCCCATTTTATTTGTTTGCTGACTTTAGTGTACTCCGTACTCACATTAAAGATTACTGCTTTGACTGGTTCGTTAATTTTGAGATAACTGCATTAGACCTTAATCTCACTTTCTGCCTCAGTATATGTGTTTGGGATAGAACTTGCAAAAAAAAAAAAAAAATCAAGACAAAACGAGGCAGGAAGATATCATGGTGACTCAAGTACACATCTCACAGTACTGCCTGTAACAACAACAACAACAAAAAGTAGCTTCAAAATAAGTCATTATGAGTTGTGGGGAGAGATGAACAGATAGGAACTCACAGTGTTTTAGCTATAAAGAGGCTAGAGGGAACGGGCTGTTTCTTTCCTCTTTTTCTCAGGTGATGTAAAACATAAATTTATATTTAAATGCTTATGCTTTAATTTGTTCTTCAGCCTTTTCTTGTTCAACCTCATTAAAAACAAGGACAGAAAAATGGCCAAGTTATACAAACATGCAGTTACTCTAATAAAATCCAACGTGTGATTCAAGCAGAGAAGGATTGGTTGAGTGGAGACCTCGGTCCCAATTTCCCAGCTGTATAGACTTGAGAGAGTTGCCTACCCTTGAAACTTCCATCTCCTTATCTGGAAAACAACAGTCCAGGCCTTGTCTACCTTGCAGGATGGCTGTGAAGATCAAATGGATAATTAGTTAGTTGGTTAGTTAGTATCCTGCTCTTTTCCAAAGAAATAAATAGAAAGATGTTAAGCAACTGCCTCAGTAGATGGGCTTGCTTTGAGACTAGAACTCACTGCGGATGTGTAAAGCAGTGTTACTCATCAAGTCCGTAGAAGGACAGAATGCTAAACAAAACTAGGATTTATACCTAGAGCCCTAGATGCTGGAAAAGACAGCCCCATCATCAGCAGGCCTCACTCCTGCTGAAGTTCTCCGTGATTTATCCAGTACTGCAGAAAAAATTAGAATATTTTGTGTTTCAGGGGTCAGGAGGGCTTTAGAATTTAGTACCGGGAAGAACTGCAGAGCCACTGGTCTCTCCGTGCTATGTGCTTAGGACTATACTGCTTTATCAATGCATGGATCCTGATGTTTTTCAGTGTCCATCTTCCTTATTAAACTACAGGAGTCATGGAGGCGGGATCCAGGTCTGTTTTGCTCACTGTGGGGTCCCTGGAGCCTACTGTGTCTGATACATGGTAGGCCTCCAATAATACTCCTTGAATAAAAGACTAAATGACAGAGCAATCCAGCACATCAGCCCCTCCTGCTTCTCAATGGGCTGCGCTGGAGTAAGGTGGGCAGGCTCAATCAAGCAAGAGCTCACTACTAACTAAAAGGTGGGAGGATGAGGCCTAGTGAGGTGCCCAGGCGAGATAGACAGAGGCCCCGCTGTTCATGTTGCCCTGGCTGGATGCCCTTCCTGCACTCTGGGGAATGTACATCTGCCCTGGCCATGCTTGGTTGAACTGAAATTATATAGTATCTTGTTCTACGCTTCAAACAAAACCAATGTGAATGGCCTTCCTGATAGCTTTAGTCAGTGGAAAAACTGAGCAATGTGGCCCAGCTTGTGGTCAGTGAACCTTCAGCACAAGCACATCAAATAGATAAGACCCTAATTTTTGTCTACATGGCAAAAACGCACTGGGATTCATCCATCATACACATAGGTATACGGCGACATGAATGGTTGAGACATGTGAGGGAATCAAGTTAGGGACATAGCTGGTGGAGTGAATGGGGTTCGGACACACACACACAAACACAGACAGAAAAGTGGTGACTGGTTCTCCTGATATAACATTAGTTTGTGATGAACACATTGTTTCTGATTTAGGAAATAAGGACTGTGGAAAGTGAGGGACGTCAGTGGGGAGGGGGCACTAATATCATGACAATTATTTCTCTTGGAGTTAAAAAAGCTCCTATTTCACTAAATTTTTTCAGCTTCTACAATATCTAGGAATTATGCATAGATAGATATGCCTATTTAATTTGTGTAGGAAAAGTTTCCTCAAGTTGAAGCAAAATTAGATTTAAAATTTTTTCAAATAAAGAATTCAGATATTCTGCAGTGTCCAAAACCACATTAAAGTGTCACAAAGAAGTCTGGTTGTGGTGGCCCATGCCTGTAATCCCAGCACTTTGGGAGGCTGAGGCGGATGGATGACTTGAGGTCAAGAGTTCGAGACTAGCCTGGCCAACATGGTGAGACCACTCCCCCACTCCCTGTCTCTACTAAAAATACAAAAATTAGCTGGGCATGGTGGCACACACCTTTAGTCTCAGCTACTCTGGAGGCTGAAGCACGAGAATTGCTTGAACCTTGGAGGCAGAGGTGGCAGTGAGCTGAGATCATGCCAGTGCACTCCAGTCTGGGAGACAGAGTGAGACTGTGTCTCGAAAAATAAATAAGTAAAATAAAATAAAATAAAGTGTCACAAAGGAAAGTAACTCAATCGCATGAATAAAGTGGTCACTACCTAATTGTTACTGATCCTTTCAGATGGAACATTTAATCTTTAGATGTTTATTTTACCTTTGACAGCCAGTTCCTGGCTGAAGCCATAGGCTCACTGCCTGCTCTTACCTTAGTATTATTTCTAAATGAAACGACTTAGTCTCTGAAGGAATACATTGGGTTGAAATGAACCAGGCAAAAGGAACCCAACAGTTACTGTCTTTGATCAGGACATAGAATATTGCTTTATGCTAAAATGAGACGTTTACGATGTCTTTACTTATGTGAATTAAGAAATGAGAGCTGTGTTGAATATCATAATGTGAATAAAAGATATTCTTGGATCGTATCATTTTAGGAATGCCTTGTTGCAGGCAAATGTCAACTGCCAGAAAAATGAAGATAGATTGAATGGCCTAGGAGATGAGCCAGCACTGTGCCAGCCAAGGGCTAAGCCAGCCACCACAATTTGATCCTGGCCTGGCTTTTCCCTAAGACCGTTTCCACCACGTCCCTGTCCTGGTGCCTTAAGGGAAAGACATATTTAACATGTGGCCAGTCTCCTCTTTGATTCCTGGCTTCCTAATGCTCATTTTTCTTCACCTCACAAAAACCATTATCCTGATTACTTCTGCCTTTCCTGACTAGCCAGGGATAGATAATTAAGGCTGCATCTAAACCCTCCTCTCTTCCATCTTTCCGAAACATCCATCCACACTACAGGGCAGCAACATCTCATTATGTAGATTGAAGTGTTGGGAAACCAGGTATTGGTCATCGAGACAGCCTTGTCTAGGAAGTGACTTGCAGCGCAAGTCCGAATTATTGTTGGCAAACTTTGCAAGACTGTTCTGTTCCAGGAATAAGGGAGATGATGACCATGTAACTTGGAAAACTTGGTTTGGGGCAAATGATATGCTACATGATACATTTCCTGCTATGGAGAATGGCATGAACAGAGAGGGAAGAAAGGTAATCCAAGTGCTCTTCAGTTAAGAATGCCTCAGCCTCCGAAAGCCTGGTAAGGTTGTGTTCAGAGTCTGAAATCCACATTCATGTAGCAGATGTTTCAATTTCTGATTTCACTTCAGGAATGTGAGATTGAGATCAAAACTGCTTAGAAATTATTTTTGAGATATTATGGTAGGCGGACTAACTAAGCTGTGACGTCTTGTGGGAAGAAATTTTTAAAAGTAGATAAGCATGAAACTTACAGAAAAAGAGTTCTTATTTCTTTGTCCAACAAAAAAGGATTTCTTCTTATCTATTTCTTACCAATTTAGTTTTTATCAGCACGATTACACTTTTCTTTTAGTTTGACAGTTAGTATTGTGAATTCTTGGGTAAAGAGGTTTTTGTTTAGAATTATGAAATTTCTTGGAGCAGTGATTCACAGCCATCTAGCTTTATTTGCATTCACATTGGAAATTTCCAACCAGGACACTTACTTGGGGCCAACTTTTTTGGTCAGTTTTCTGTATTATGTTACTTAGCTTGTCTAGAGCCCTCTAAAATGCTTTTCAGATATATTCAGCTGGTGGAGGCTTGTTAACTTTGGGCACATGTAGGACTCTAATTGACATGAATTATAATTTACATATCTATGATGAATAAATTATTTTTTCCATCCATTATTCTGATTTTCTTTTTCAAATAAAGGGCTTATCTTTTACATGTATTTGTATCTAACAGTTCTTCATCCTATCTCCTGTTTGTTCATTATCATGAGTTCAGCATTGTATTGTTCATAACTGATTCTCCAAGAGCTCAACTGGGCAAATGCTAGGTCATAGGCATATTACATGCCTATGTGTTAGGCTTTATTTCATGTGAAAAGAGCAAGCACATATTTTATCTTGTCCTGAGATACGTAGGTCACAGAAGTGATGTTAAAAAAAATCCAGATAGAAAAAAAGCTAATAATCACTCTACTTTTGTGCAGATTTGAAAATTGTTATGATAAAATGTTTTAAAATGTCTCATATATATAGTCAATCCTCATTATTTGTCATTCCATATTTGCAAATTTGCCTGCTTGCTAAAATATCCTTGTAACCCAAATCAACGCTTGCAGTACTGTTGTGGTCATTCACGAACATGTGCAGAGTAGCCGATCATTTGAGTCGCTCGATGTGCGTGGCTCCAGCTGAGGCTGAACACGACATCGCTCTGCCTTCTGGTTTCAGCTCTCATACTACACGTGTGTCCTTTTAGCAGTCTATTTAATGCATATTTTTTGCATTTTTGTGCTCTTTGTTGATGATTTCACTGCTTAAAATGGCTACCAAGCAGTGCTGAAGTTACTATTGTTCCTAAGTACAAAAGGCTATGATGTGTCCTACAGAGAAAATATATGTTTCATATGAGCTTTGTGTATGCATGAGTTATAGCTATTGGCTGTGAATTCAATGTTAGTGAATCAACGATATATATTAAATAAGGCGACTTTAAACAGAGACCCTACTCAAACAGGGTTTTATGTTGATCAGTTGATGAACATGTTGTGGCCAGAGGCTCACAAGGACCTAGCCCTGTATTTCCCTTAGGAGCAATGGTTCAGTATTCACTAATTTAGTGCACCTTGGATAACAAGACTCACCTGCTCATATATAAATATATTGTGTCTGTGTCTAACTAGCACTAAGGAAATGCTGGTATGTTGTGATCATGTAATCATGTGTGCATTATCAGACAAGTTAGGCTGCTAAGGGTCCCGTTCCCTGTTCACTTGGTCCATTGTGGACAGAACCCGATTTTATTACTTAGATTGTGCCACGGTCTGTGATGTTCTCTGAGTCTTCTTTCTTTTTTCTTTTTTTGAGATGGAGTCTTGTTCTGTTGCCCAGGCTGGAGTGCAGTGGCACTATCTCTGGCTCACTGAAACCTCCACGTCCCAGGTTCCAGCAATTCTCCTGCCTCAGCCTCCTGAGTAGCTGGGATTACAGGCGCATGCACCATGCCCAGCTAATTTTTGTATTTTTAGTAGACACCAGGTTTCACTATGTTGGCCAGGCTAGTCTCGAACTCCTGACCTCAGGTGATCCGCCCGCCTCGACCTCCCTAAATGCTGAGATTACAGGCTCCAAGTCTTATTTCTATTGTTTTCTTTTCGTTTTGGCAATTGCCATTGTGTCCTCCTGAGTAAAGATGTTATGTTTAAAATGATCCACAGAGTAAAAGCCAGCAGGTCTGTTCTCACTGCCCCCTTCTGAGGTTTCTCTCTGATGGCCTGCACTGTCCAAAAGATCAGGAAACATGAGTCTTCCTGAACTGGTAAGAGCTTATTTATCCCCCAGACCTCACATAGTACCTGGCAGGCAGTAGGTACCCAATTGCATAACTGCATAGAATACTAATGAAATGTACAGTCATAAAACATGTTAAATTAAAAATCTTACAAAATAAGTAGTGACTAATGTCTAATATAACAGCTGGGAAACGGTACCCTCAGGGTAGAAGCTGTCTTAGATGTTTAGAGACTTAGTATTGGTTACAGAACCTATAAAATGCACAGAAAAATAACCATATACATCTATAAAACCACACAGATTTCTTGTGATAAATAATAGAGTTTATGTATTTTATTGGTTTGGCAACTGACAGCAATAACTGTAAATAAACAACTGAGGTAACGTTTATTAGTTAGACCAGAATAGTAAAATACTGCCCAGGGGACAGAAAAGCAAAATTTTAAAGCTGATATCCTGGCTTGGGAATTATTTCACAATTAAGGTAACTTCTATCAAGAGGGCAATATTTTCCAGCTGTTCCCTGAAACCTTTACCATTTACATTCTGCTTTGTATTTTTGTTGAGTAATAGAAGCAATTAATTCTAAGTGTTATAGTTTATTCTGCGTTTGGGCATCACGATTCTGAGGAATGGATTTTATTTTTTAACCAGGCAGTTGAACAGGATATAAATGTAATTTTAATAATAGGAACTGAGAATTTAATACTATGGTATTAAACTGTAAGTATAAGTGAATAATACTAGTCCTAGTTCACTTGATTTCCTACAGAATTCTGGCCTATTCATGGAATTTTTATCAAAGGAATGCTGTACTGTAAGGTTTTTTGTTTTGTTTTTTTTTTTAAAGTGAAGAAGATTTCAACAGAAATACAAAGGAGAAAAAGGAAGAAGCACGTTGAGATACTTATATGGTTCTTGGTCTAAAAAAGTTATCTTTGTCTGAAATATTCAGGAAAAAACAAGAGATGTAAAATGTGGTTTTCACTCAAAGCATTTCCTTCACTCTTCATGTAACTTGGCTACATCAGTCAGTATAAGAATAAATATGGAACTACTTGATACCATACTATATGTATTTTAAAAACCCAGGAATACTTTTGGAAAAGCCAAAAAGTATCAGCATAAAGTGAAAAATAAAATGAAGCAGAAACTTTTCCAACCAAACAGACGTAAGCCAGATGTTAGTGTCTCCCACATGAGGAGGGCCGTGTCAGGTCCCATGTAGCTGCGCCGAGTACACGCTAAGGTGGCTTAAGTTCATTCTCTTTACACATAAAAGTGACCTTTTCTCTCTGTTTTATTTTGGCACATTGATGTAAATATGGCTAGTTTATGGCAATAAAAAACACTATTAGTTATTTTATAACTCAAGTCAGAATTTTCATTGAATGAAAGAAAGACAATATGTTACCAATGAAGAGAGATGTTTGATAATTACAATGAAAAACATATTTACTTTACCTAACTCCTGTATATTTAAATATCATCCTGCTACAAACTTAAAAAGAAAAACTTTTAACTTACTTTTCCAGCGTTTTTACGTTCTTCCCTTTCTTCTGGGTTTGCTGCCTTCTGCCAACTGAGCCACTATTTAATATACTTTCATTGAAACAAACTTCTGCCCTAACCAATGTGGGATGTGCAAAAAGAATCACAGCTTTTATTTTGGCACTTTGCATTTTGGAAATTAAACAGAAAAAAAAATCAGTATTCTTCTTCCACTGGCCCAAAAAATTGCTTTTCTTTCTTTCTTTTTTTGTTTTTTCAACAAGAAGGAAAGGAAGATTAAAGAAATGGGATACTCAGAAAAATCTGTTTTCCACAGACATGCCTTATGTGACAGGCTGTGACCTAGAACCACATGCTTTTGGGGCTGTGGGCATGATGACTATTTCTTGGCAGAAAGACAGATTTCAAGCAAGTCCTCACTCTACATCCACCCAAATAGGTTCCGGAACTTTTTGGCTCATAGGTGTTGAGGTCTTTGTGCACCTGAGCCTGTAGAAGGCTGAGGGGAAATACACACAATATTTTTATTATAGGACTGTCCTTCTTAAAACACAGCCTGTGGGGCTCATGGTTTGAATTATTGGGTGTCTCATGTGAAGTTTTCGCATCTGGTTTGACAATCATCTTTTCCCAAAAATGTAGTCTTTTGTAAGCTTGTGACCCAAAATGATATGGTAAAATGAACACAGGTGACTCATAGTGGCTTAAGTTGCAGTAGTTACAAGACTAAGAGAAGGGACACAGAGTGCAATGTAATCAAATCTAATACATAAATGGGAGGCATATATAGCATCTGTCTACCTGTGGTGGGCTGAATGGCGACTCCCCAAAAGGATATGTCCACATCCTGATCCCTGGAACCTCTGAACGTGACTTTCTCGGGAAAGAGGGTCTTTGCTGACGTAAGCAAGTGAAGGATCTCAAGATGAGAAGACCATCGTGGATTAGGTGAGTGGGTCCTGAATCCGTTGACAAGTATCCTTATAAGAGACACTTGGAGGAGAGACACAGAGAAGAGGAAAGAGGAATGTGGCTACGGAAGTAGAGTTTGGGGTGATGTGACCACAAAAGGAACACAAGAGCCGCCAGAAACTGAGAGAGGCAAGGAACGGATTCTCCCCTAGAGCCTCTGCTCTGGAGGAGTGTGGCCCTGTGGATACCTGAATTTCTGATTTCTAGCCTCCAGAACTGTGAAAGAATAGATTTCTCTTGTTTTAAGCCATCCAGTTTATGATACTCTGTGATGGTAACTACAGAAAACTAAATCTCTCTCTCTCTGTCTCTCTCTCTCTCTGTCTCTGTCTCTCTCTCTCTCTCCCCCCTCCCCCCCCATCTGTCCATCCATCCACCTGATAAGGTTTATCTGTGTNCTCTCTCTCCCCCCTCCCCCCCCATCTGTCCATCCATCCACCTGATAAGGTTTATCTGTGTTCCTACCCAAATCATCTTATCTTGAATTGTAGCTCCATAATTCCCACCTGTTGTGGGAGGGATCCATTGTGAGGTAATTGAGTCGTGGGGGTGGTTTCCCCCATATTGTTCTCATGGGAGTGAATAAGTCTCACAAGCTTTGATGGTTTTATAAGGGGAAATCCCTTTTGCTTGGCGCTCATTCTGTCTTGTCTGCCACCATGTAAGACATGTCTTTTACCTTCTGCCATGTTTGGGAGACCTCCCCAGCCAAATGGAACTGTGAGTCTATTAAACCATTTTTTCTTTATAAATTACCCAATCTTGGGTATGTCTTTATCAGCAGCTGAAAACAGACTAATACACTAATACACTACCTATCTGTCTAGCTATCTATATATCATCTTAATATCATCAATAGTTATCTTCTCACTGGGTTGGTTTTTGCCAACCCATCCTATTTTTTATGCATATTTACTTATCCCATGTACTCCAGAAAAAATTTACCCATTAACTGAAAAAATGACAAATTGTAACCATTCTGCATTTGCTTTCTGTATTCCATTTTACTACATATACACTAAAATATGTGCATATGTACTGAAGGGAACTTTATGTTGTTGGTTACCACCTTGGGTATCTGGGTTAGTGCTTGAGCTTCAAAGAGAAAGGGGCTGTATGTTTTAGATTCCTTTATAGTGGCTCTGATGACTGTGTCAATTATTGATCACAATTTTCAGACACATCCTTTTGACTTAAATTAAGTCAGAATATGTGTTAACAAAACCAGGGAACCAAAGCCATTCAACGAAACCTGCTTCTATTCCATCATTCTTTATTTCACTCAGTGATATGGGACCACATCAAGTTCCTTCAGCCAGCTCCCGAGGAGTTGCTTGGGCCATGTTTTATATGTCACCTGTCACTAGTTGCTCCCCTTCTTAATGTCTCTCTGCCCATCTCCTCGCCATCATCCTTGCTGAGTTGTCATTTCATCCATCAGCCACATAGCTCTGATTAGGTTCTGAACCAGGACCTGAAGTGTTTTACTGCCCAGCTCCCCATCCCCACACTGCTGCTAATAGACCCCCACTTTCCCCACTTTCCTTCTGGAAGCTGTCTCCTCCCCAACCCACTGCTACACACACACGCATACATGCACCCCTTTACACACACACACATGCACTCATACATATACACCTACACCTCCCCACAAACCTACCTACACCTCCACACATGCACATACACCCCATGCATGCACACATACCAATGCATACATATGCACACACCCATGCACACACACACACCATGTACACTTCAACACATGTGCACATACCCAGGCCCCCATGCATGTATGAATACTCCCTGAACACCTCCCATATCCACATCCACCTCTGCATGTACACAAGTGCACACACACAAATACCCCGTAAGTGTGCACCTACCTGCACACTCCCCATCACCACATTCCATGCAATTCTCATGGTTCCTCAACTACTGGGACCAGCCACTGGCTGGATAGTGTCCCTGTGACTCATCCAGCACAAGATTCAGTCCTAATTGGGGTTCATAGAGACTTTCTGGGAGATATCCATGGATCTGGGGGACTCTGGTTTTTCTGAGTATGCTGTAGGCTGAAGGAGTGATAAAAGCCTGGAACTTCCACTGACCATTTTGCCACTGCAAGGAGAGATCTCAGCCAGGAATAAAACTAACTCAGGAAAGTGGAAAGTGGAGGAGGGGGCCACGGGAGAGAAGGAGAGAGAAAAAAAAGGAGGGAGAAAAAGAGAAAGGGAAGGGGAGGGCGAAAGAGAATCATCTTAATCTCTGGATCTCACAGGGGTGAAGCGACTGCTTACCTTGAACTTAAGTAATGGTAACCAATAGAATCCCTCTTTTGCTTAGGCTAACTTGAGCTGGAATCCCATAACTTGCAACCTAAATTGTTCCCATGGATCTAGTTGCTCTCCTGGTTAAGAGAGCAGGCCTAAGGCCCATGCTTCTTGGTGAGTTCACCTGTCTCTATCTACAACCCCAGCATTGCCCTTTAAGCCCCTGTATCTTACAATCCAGTCATCCTGAATGAGTTGTGCCTTCTGAATGCAAAAGGATGTTTCACTCTCAGGCCTCTATACATTTATTCAGTCATTTATTCCAGAAATGTTTACTGAGTAATTATTTTCTAAGCACGGGAGATAAAGCAGCAAACAAAACAGAAAAAATCTTGCTGCCTTCATGAGGTTTGCATTTTAGCAAGGTGAGGAAACAGGATAAGCTATAACTAAAACTAATAAGTAAAATGTGGAGTATGTGCAAACAATCACAGAGTCACCATGTGACCCAGTAATTCCACTCATAGCTGCACACCCAGGAAAAATGAAAACCTCACGTCATAAAAAACTCGTTCATGAGGAGTATCGTTTGAACCCAGGAGGTGGAGGTTGCAGCAAGCTGAGACCGTGCCACTGCACTCCAGCCTGGGCAAGAGAGCAAGACTCCATCTCAAAACAAAACAAAACACAAATAACTTGGGCATGAATGTTCATAGGAACATTATTTCTAATGGCCCCAAAGTGGAAACAACTCCATAGTTCGTGGATGGATTGGATGTGGACTGTGGGTACAGAAGGAGTCAAGAATGCTTTCATCTGAAAGGCCTCACCCTGTCGTCAGAACACCTGCTGGTTGTTTGCCCCGGGATTCACCAGAAGCACATGGATGACGGGGCTGTATTTCTGTTGCACAGCTCCACAGTTGGACGGAGCAGGATCTCCAAAGACAATTTGTAGATCAAATTTACAACTCAAGTGTCCAGACTTGCCCCCAGACCATTTTCAGCATGGTGACATGGCTCAGAGAAACAAGCACAGACATCTAAACACCCAGGAAGGCCCTGTTAGACCTTGGCTGCGGGTCTCTTGATTGTTCAACACACAAGAATCCTGCAAAGCCTCCTCTCCCCATGTCTTTGACAGCCTCTGTGGCTACTTCTTCCTCTCTTTCTCAGTGCCCTTCCAGGTCCCCAAGACTCTTCTTCTTTTCCCACCTGCTCACCTCTCCTCCTCCTTCCCTCCCCTGACCTACCCATCTCACCTGGATTAGGCCTGCCCTTCTGCATCTGACATGCTCCAATTCATCTTAGTGTAACAAAACTGAAAAGCTAACCTGCCTGTCCTTTCTATTTAGAAGGTGAAGAGGGAAGCAATTATAAGTAACTGTATTGCAATAATTTCCTTTTTTTAAATTTTTACTTTCAGTTCTGGGACACATGTGCAGAATGTGCAAGTTTGTCACACAGGCATACATGTGCCATGGTGATTTGCTGCACCTATCAACCCGTCATCTAGGTTTTAAGCCACCTCAGCAAAACAATTCCCTTTTATTCTTGTCACATATAAATGAATACTATTCCACAGTTCTTAATTTGGGATATGGAAAAGCCTGTTTGATGTTTGCACCTGCTGTTTCTTATGCTTGGAAATCTCTGCTCTTTCCTTCTCCTGCAGTGAAATTCCTTGTCCAGATCCCTTTCCTGGGGTCCACTCCTCAGCAAGGCAGAGCTGGGGGCAATGCAACAGGGAACGCTGTGACTGTGAAACAAGCCTGGATCGGCATCTCAGTCTAATTTCTCATGAGCTGGGACAGCTTGAACCAGCTACTTAAACTCATGCAGCCTTCTTTCACCATTTTTAGGGTTGCGAGGAGTTATGGTGTAATGCAACTCACCTTCCCTGGCTGTATGGCACAGTAGCATGCCTGAGGATGGGGTAGGATTACTGAAATGCAGGGCTGGAGCTTGGGCAGGGGGCCTTGGGCTAAGAGAGGCCTCCTGAGCTTGCCTCTTTCTATCCCAGGGTTGTTCTTACTTTCCAGATGAGTGGTGATGGGAACAATATTGGGAAGCATTGAAGATGCTTCAGTGCTTCACTCTGTGCTGGGTGTTAAGTGCCTGGCCCAGAGTGAGTGCTCAGAGATGTGGGTGTCCTCTCATCTAGCTCCTCTCTGCTCTGAGCATGCCTTTTTCACAGTACTTATGAGAATACGCCATTGCTGTTTACTGCTTGTTTGTCCCCCGCTGCACGCTAAGTTCTTTAAGCCCAGGGACAGTGTTAGACTCATCTCCACAGCCCCAGACCTAGCACAATGCCTCCTGCATAGTAGGTCCTCAGTATTTGCTGAATGAGTGGATCAATCAATGGATGACGATTTCAGGGAAGAATCACTCCCTAAAATTTCCAGCCACAGGCTGAGGAAACTCAGGATGAAAACATCACATCTCTTGCCCAATCTTCAGCATGCTCTTTAGTGGCAGTCACTGTACTGCATGTTTTCTCCAGGAAGGGTGAGCTCATGCCAAGGACGAGGGCTTGGGGTCTGTGCCGGGCACTTCCTGATTCCACATTCTGGGTGTGGGGAAGAGAGAGGATTCCCTCAGGGAGGGAGGGAACCAAGTGTGGAGACCAGGAGGGGCGGTGTTGGCTCCTGGTGGGCCTGGCACATGACTGTGCTCTGAGTTACTTCTGGTCCCAGGTGTAGGGCTGAAGCTTCAGCTGCTACCAGACATCTCTGCTCCGTCCATCTTGTGAGTCCTAACCTCACTCTTAAAACTAATCTTGATGTTCTCCATGAAACTAAAATACATCTTCCATGAAGTGTCCCCAGAAAGCTCCACAGGGGAGGAAGCACCACAGAGAAGTGGGCACCAATCCCAGGTGAAAGTCATGAGCTCAGAGGCCCATTTCAGGCTGCTGTGGATGACCTTGGATGCCCTGGAGGTGTCCTTAAAGGAGGTAGCATTCACTTGCTCGCAGTGTGTGTGGCAGACCGCGTGCAAGCTTTTGGGCTTAGCCAGTTGTGACTGTTCCTGTGTCCTCAGGTTTCATCTTGGGAAAGGGAGTTGGACCAGCTCTTACTCCTGGGGGCTGATTTCCTAAAGTGCAAAATTGGGCCAGTCTGTTGAGGCCCACGTGTTCCAGAAAAGATCTCTGACAGATACATGGAAACTGAATTTAGTTCCTAGTTAAGAGCTTTCATGGGAGCCAAGCTATTGACTGTGGATTTCTTAATTGTCAGGTATACATTAGGGCAGCAGTCCCCAAACTTTTTGGCACTGGGCACTGGTTTTGTGGAAGATAATTTTTCTGTGGATTGGTTTCAGGATGACCTTTCCACCTCAGATCATCAGGCATTAGATTCTCATAAGGAGCGTGCAACATAGATCTCTCGCATGCAGAGTTCACAATACGTTTGAGCTCCTAGGAGAATCTAATGCTGCTGCTGATCTGAAAGGAGCTCAGGCGGTAATGCTCACTCACTGCTCACCTCCCGCTGTGTGGCCTGGTTCCTAACAGATGATGGACAGGTACCAGTCTTCAGCCCAGGGTTTGGGGACCCCTGCATTAGGGGACAGAACAACATTTTGCAAAAGGAGAAAACTGGTCTTCTTTCTGTTTCTCCTTTTTCTGTATCTTTTTCTGTACTTTTTCTGTACACAAGTGCCCTCTCTCACTTGTGGGCACTTCATGGACATAGAAGAGGGAGTACAATACTGCATCTTGCTCTTCCAAGTGTGGTCTAAGACCTGCAGCCTCTGCATCTCCTAGAAGCTTGTTAGAAATGCTGAAACTCAGGTCTCAGCCCAGACCCTCAGGATCAGAATCAATATCTTGACAAGACCTGAATGCACATTCAAGTTTTAGAATATATTCTAATTATATATATATATGTGGAGATGGGTGTTTTATGACTTCACAGCCCTCACTTGGATTCGAGACGCCAATCCATAACACACTAACTGTGTAATTGAGGCAGGTTACTCTGAGGCTCTTCAAGTCCCCAAATCCTCATTTGTAGAATGGCATAAAAGTGACCACTCTATAGAGTTGTTGATGGGATTAAATGAGTGAATGGATATAAATTTCTTGGCACCCAGTTCTGGGAAGGGCAGCTATTGAGGTGATAATCATTCCCTTTTGCCCTCCTTCCCGATCCTGGCACCCAGGACCCAGGCCAGTGCTCTTAGCAGGAGGGAAGCAAGAGCACTGGCTTGACCCATTGGTACTTAGGGTGGGTAGCACTAAACAGTCCTTCCAATCAACTTCACGTTTCAAGTGCCTCATCTGAGGATGTTGATAGCAATGAGCACAGTTGAGTAGCAGTTTATTTGTATTATTCATCAGGTATTTTTATTAGTGCTGTTATTTCCATGCTTTTAGAAGTTTACAAGTTGAAAATCCATGAGTTTTCAACTTGTAAACGCAACACATTTTAAAATAGCAGTCTTTAAAGGTTATGGTTGTAAGTTTTAGGCCCTCTGAATTAATGTCCTGCCCTATGTATCTGGGTATGAGACCATAAATGCTACACAGACTGTACCTAGTGCTGAGTGGAGCCTATGTGGCAAGGCTCAGGGTTCAGCTGGAAGTATCCACTGGGGCAAAGCTAGTGTTGGAAAGATCTTGGTCTGGCAACAGAACGGGCACCAACTTTGTAAAATTGCATGTAATAGAAGGTGGTTAGATCACCTGGAGCCCAGAGACAAGCTTGGCACATCTATCCCTTTTGACTGATTTTACATTTTGAAGTCTGCTCTCCTGGGTCTCTTTGCCTTGAAGATAATTTTCTCTCTTTTCTACTAATGTCCTGAACGTTTCTGGCACATTACTTGGACCTGATGGTGAACTCATTGCTTTGTCACAGGCACTGGCAGCTTGTCAGCACTGACATGCTCTCCAGTGTGCAGTCTCAACCCAGTCCCCTCGGGCACACCCACTTCACTTAAACTGTGGGACCTCACTACAAATGTGTTTGAAGGGACACTTGTGTCATCAGTATTGGCTTAATAGGGCTAATTGAGAGAGGAAGCAATGTTGAGAAGTGTGAATATGAGTGATATCTAACAAAGCAGATAGGAAGTCAAGAAATGTAGGTGAAGTGGACAGGAAAGATTTGTTTTTTCATAAGCCTGTTCATGTTTATCTTGGAAGTGAAGAATTCTGAGACTACTCCATGAATTGTCATTGTGGTGGTTACTCAGTTATTCTTAGATAAAATCAGTGGTCCCAGATCTCAGAGAACTGTCAGGAATAATGTTAGAAAAGTCAAGATGAAATCTTTCTGTGCTTTTGAGCATCACACTTGGTTTTGTTCCAACCACACTGCCCTGTGGTACGGCCACACTATCATTTGGCGACTTCTTGTCCAGGGATACCTGGGAGCTGATAACTCTTGGTTGGGGAATGTTCCCCTAGCTTCTTACCAACTCAGTCTGTCGTCAACTGGTTATTCTTCCTTTTGTGAGTGGCCATACAAATCATGCACTGTGGGGAAGTCACTTCAATCACTTCACTGTCTACAGGATTTCCTGGAAGCTTGAAGCAACTTTTCAGATAATTAAATCCACAAAATACTTTGCGTTTTCGTCAATGATTGGGATATCTCAAGTGAGCCAAAATTGTATTGTGATTGCCTCAATCCTACATTTCCCTGGTCATATATCAAAAGAGACTTTCTGCTTCCTGTATGTGGGGCTTAGCGTCCACACTGCAATTCACCAGACACTCTGTGGCTTGGTCCCATGTATCCTAATACAAGCTTGCCACTGGTCTAAGTTAGAAAATATAGATTTGGGGCTCACAAAAATGTCCAATTTTATACTTTTTTTTAAATGGAGAGGAATCTCTGAGTGAGAAAGGATTTCAAAAAATGGCCAGCAGAGAACAATAACAATAGTGACTAGCATTTATTGAGTACATACTATGTGTTAACTCTGTGAAATAATTTTCATCTAAACCTTTTGGCAACCTAAGGTTGATGGCATGGAAGCTTTGAGAGTGTAAGTTTCTTGTCCAGAATTTTATAATTAGAAAGTGACAGAGCCTGGATTCCAACCTACACCCATGGACACCAGAGTGTCTATATGTCTTTCCAATGAGCGACGGTTCACACTCATTGGAAACATGAGTGCCATTGGAACATACTGGTCAATATTATGCTGAAAACAGTAACAGAAAGAGTGCAGGTGTTGAATACGTGTTCCTTTTCATACTGGAAAGAAAGATGGTGAGAAATTGGCATGTCTTCCATACAACTCCATCCCATCAGCTGCCCTCCAAATTCCCATTTCTCTCTGTTCCCCACTTCTCTTTGTCTCTTTCCAGAAGTAAACAAACTCCCTGAGGACGCTCACTGAAAAATTCACAAACTTCACAAATTTTGATAGACTAGCTGTGGCTTCTTTTAAAAATATTCATAGGTAGCTTCATCCTGGAGAGCTCTGAAAGCCCTCTATTTTGATCACAGACTGAAGAAGGGAAACTCAAGCCACTGGAGACAAAGGGGCAAAGGCATGGGTTTGGCAGCAGAGGGAAAGAAATGGTCTGTGACCAGGGCTTAAGCTGTCTGTGTTGGCTCTGAATGACAGTATGCTCTTGCTCCAAGGACCTTAATTGGCTGATAGAGTGATTGCTTTGGCCAAAGGTCGAATTAATACCCGAGATTTGAGGATTGGTTTTCCAACCCCAGTTGGATGACTTTCCTGGCAAGCAAAGGTTACCACTGTAAATTCAATTTTCTTCCTTAACTGTGCACCCACTCTATAATGTAAGGATATCACTCTGTCTGGTTAATTCCAGACAAGACTTTGTGAGCAGATGGGGAATTTGGATTTTCAAATTCAAAAAAAAAAAAAAAGCATAAGTGAGTGTGAGTTTTATGTAGTTACCTCGATGCTCCACCTTGTGGAAAATGTGCTAAACCCCAATATAGTAGGAGGCAGGATTGCAAATGTGAAACAGAGTGGTTGGCCCAGGGGTTTATGCTTGCTGAGAATGTTCTGATCAATAGCTTGCTGCGATTGGCTATGAGCCCTTGTGTGGAAAGTGTCTAAGACAGTAAAGTAGGGGCTGTAGTCTGCAGGTGGCACCTTGCACTGTATAACAATGGTAGGAGCTCCAGGCTCAGATCATGGCTCTGAAATTTACTAGTTGTGTGCACTTAAGTTGCTTAGTCTAATTCATCAAGCACAGATGATAATTCCTTGCAACAGCTTTGTTGCAAGGATTGCATGAAAGAAAATATGTAAAAGCATAAGGACATTCAATTAATGTTACAAGAGCCCTTCCCTCAACCCCAACGGCAGCTGCAGCTGTTCAGCCTGACACTTTATGTGTGTGGGTCACAGTGCTGTCTTGGAGAACCACATACGGAATAGTGCTTACCTTCCCCCATAGTGGCCACATCATAGCGAAGAGTTCACAAGCATATAGTTTCTTCCCTCCATGTTCAGCAGCCCAGCAGACAAGCTGTGTCAGAGCCTGGATTTCAGCATGCGGCACGCACCCAAATATCCCGCAGGCTGCCCATTCAGTGCTGCTGCCCTTCACAAGGCTTCATTTTGCCTTCCAACCCTTTTTTTCTTTTGTTTACCAGATGAAATGAAGTCTGTTTGTTAAAACATCCTTCCCGTCTGTTGACTTGGACCTGATTTTGAAAGTAGCAAGTCACTTTATTTGGGCTGGAGGAAAAAGCACTAAACCAGATGTTGAGGTGACCGGGATTTCTGGAAGACATTCTTCTCCTTGTCTCCGACGAGACGTGTGATGCATGAAGTAGGAGCCCCTGGCAAGGAGCCCAGGCCGCCATTGCCACGTGTGCTCACTCACGCTTCCCAGCATGGCCCCGAGACCAGCTGCCTCTATACTGCCTGTGCATCGTCCCTGGTGTGTCAGCAGACTACCCACTACCTGTGCTCGCACCTGCGGGTGGGCAGTTCAGTCGCTGTGGGCAGAAGCTCCCTGTCACAGGAGTCCATCAGCACTGGTGTTTGCCAAATGGCCCAGTCCAGGTCAGTGTCATATTGCAAAAGCAAGAAAGCTCATTCAGGGCTTGTTACTTTTATCCCCGACTTCCTAAGTGAGCAGTGTAGCCAGAGAACTACATTCCCTGACATCCTTTAAGAGCTATGACCACTGCTGCCCTTGCCTTGTGACAGGCACTCCTGGATGCTGAAGTGCTGTTGCTGTGCACCGCTGCACGTCCATTGTGAGGATGAGTGCTCCAGTCCTTGCTCCCTCTTCCCATGGCTGGCTCATTAGCCAGAGAAAACTGTGGCCTTGAAGGAGCAGAAGGGGCATTTGACTCTTCTCAGATGTCAGTCTTCAGAAAGTTGAGCAAAGTGGAATGAAAGGCATTTATTCATTTAACTGGCAGTTATTTATTGAGCATCTATTATGTGGCAGGCACCACAGTGTCACTGATGAGAGAAAGGCAAACTAGAACAGAGCTGAGCTCAAGCAGGCTGCTGGCAGGTGATAGTGGGGGCAGACAAGCAAAGGGGCACTCATGACATGGCCTGCAATGACAAGCCTTGGGTGCCATCAGCAGCTCCGTGGGACATGGGGGATGTTCTGAGAGGAAGCGGTGGCTCAGTGTAGAGCTGAAGGATGAGAGGGCACCAGTTCATGTGTGGGTTGGGTTGGTGGAGACGTGCAGAGTGCAAGAGGTCTGGAGGTGAGACCTCCAGGCAGAATGGACAGAGGTGTGTCCCATAGCGTGTGGGCTCTAAGGAGCCTGGGAGAGCTTAGAGGTGCCCCGGAGCCTGACTGGAGGCTGGCCAGAGACCCTGCCTGGTAAGGGCCTCCAACGTCAGGTTTGGGTGTAAGAGTAGCCATTTCTAGCATTGGTTGAGGTGCACTTCCCTGTCAGTGTCCCCAAGTCCTTCAGCAGGGTCTGATGTGATGTTCTAGACTGGCCTTGTTTCCAGTGCAGGCCGTCTCATTCTCCAGGAAGCATGATCATGGCAACACCTGGAGTCTCCACTGCAAGACCAGGGTGATGGAGGCAGCAGAGTTCCCCAGCAGACCAGGAGTCTCCAGAGGCACTGCAGAATGTCTAAGAAGTGACCTCATTGTATTCCCAAGACCTGGGAATCCAGGTCTCACAGATATGATGATACAATCTAGAGTTGGGACATCTCTTCATGTGTAGGTGTGTAGGGCATGGCGTAAGTTCATCTGGTGTTTCCAGACTTTCCTGCTTTTCTATATGCCACTGATGCCTTTCACCTTCATCCAATTTTCAGTGAATACTAGGGTAAGCAACTATCCCAGTCTTCCCAGGACTGGGGGGGTTCTCTGGATGCTACACTTCCAGTGCTAAAAATGAGAAACTGAAATAAATTAGTCACCCAAGGAATGCTGACCCTGTGCTATAAGATCACATTTACTCTTTAAAGCAGTACGTAACATTATTTCCATTTTAAATAATTTATAAATAAGAGATAAAATGTGTTTCCCAAGGTCATTATCCGGTAAGTGACAGAGACTGGGTTGAGGTTACATTGTCTGGTTTAAAGCCAGTGTATTTGTTATCTGCATAATAGATTACTCCAAAGCTTGGGCTTAAACCAGCAATAAAAGTTTATTAAGGTACAGTTTCTGTGAATCACAAATTGAGGAGCAGTTTAGCTGAATGTTTCTGGCTGAGGATCTCTCATGACATTGTCATCTTAGCATCGGGGGCTGTAGTCGTCTGAAGGCTTGACTGGGGCTGGAGGACCTGACTTCAGGATGGTGCTATCACATGGCTGCTGGCAGGATACTACACAAGAGACAGGCTACCATAGTCACTATGTATGTGATGCTTCCACAGCTACCTCTTCAGACTCTATCTAAGGCCTAGAATTGGGACTACAAGTGAGAATTAAAGGGATTCTGTAGGATGAGATTGACTAAAAATATATGCACATGAACAGGCATACACAGGAATATTCATTATATGTTTAAATACCATCATTTGGACTTAGGCACACCTTGTTTTATTGCTGCTTCATTGCACTTCACAGATATTGCAGTTTTTACAAATTGGAGGTTTGCGACAACCCTGTATTGAGCAAGTCTATCTGCACTAGTTTTCCAACAGCATGTGCTCACTTTGTCTCCATGTCACATTTTGGTAATTCTTACAATATTTTGAACATTTCTATGATTATTATATCTGTTGCGGTGATCTGTGATCTTCGATGTTACTATTGTAATTGTTTTCGGGCTTCATGAACCATGCCCATATCAGTTGGTGAATTTAATTGATAAATGTCGTGTGTGTTCTGACTTCTCCACTGACCAGTGGCTCCCTCATTTCTCTCCCTCTCTTCAAGTCCCTCTATTCCCCGAGACACAATAATATTGAAATTAGGCAAATCAACAAGCCTACAATAGTCACTAAGTGTTCCAGTGAAAGGAAGAATTGCATGTCTTTAATTTTAAATTAAAAGCTAGAAATTATTAAGCTTGTGAGAAAGGCATGTTGAAAGCCCAGACAGGTTGAAAGCTAGTGAGGCCTCTTGTGCCAAACAAGCCAAATTGTGAATGCAGGGAAACAGTTCTTGAAACATTAAAAGTCCTACTTTAGTGAACATATGAATGACAAGAAAGAAGATTTATCATTAGTGCTAATAGGGAGAAAGTTTGAGTGGTCTGCATAGAAGATCACACCAGCCACCACATCCCTATAAGCCAAAGCCTAATCCAGAGCAAAGCCCCAAATCTCTTCAATTCTGTTGCATAAGACTGTTCTTGTGTTGCTGTAAAGAAATACCTGAGGCTGGGTGATTCATAAAGAAAAGAAGTCTGGCTCCTGGTTCTGCAGGCTGTATAAGAAGTGTGGTGCTGACATCTGCTTCTGGTGAGGGCCTCAGGGAGTTTTAATTATGGCAGAAGGTAAAGGGGAAGCAGGCATATCACACAGTGAGAATGAGAGCAAGAAAGGGAATGGGGGCTGCCACACACTTTAAACAAGCAGACCTCACCAGAACTCACTCAACTATCGTAAGGACAGCACCAAGACATGAGGGATCCACCCCCCATGACCACCCAATCACTGCCAACCAGGCCCCAGCGTTGGAAATCATATCTTAACATGAGATTTTATGGGGACAAACATCCAAAATATATCATCTGCGAAGGCTGACAGAGCTGAAAAAGCTGCAAAAGAAAAGTTTGAAGCATCAGAGATTGGATTGAAAGGTTTAAGAAAAGAAGCCATCTTCATAACATAAAAGTGCCAGGTGAAGCAGCAAATACTGATGGAGAAGCTGCAGCAAATTGTCCGGAAGAGTAGCTCAGATCACTGATGAAGGTGGCTACACCAAACAATAGATTTCCAATGTAGATAAATCAGCCTTGCATTGAAAGAGGATGACACCTAGGACTTTTACAGTTAGCGAAGAAAAGTCAATGCCTGGCTTCCAAGCTTCAAGAGGCAGGCTGACTCTCTTGTTAGGGGCTAATGCATCTGGTGACTTGAAGTTGAAATCAATGCTCCTTTACCATTCCAAAAATGCTAGAGTCACTATGAATGATGCTCCATGTACTCTGCCTGTGCTCTATCAGTGAAACATCAAAGTCTGGGTGACAGCACATCTGTTTACGGCATGGTTAACTGAAAATTTTAAACTCTCTGTTGAGACCTACTACTCAGAAAAAAAAAAAAAAGATTCCTTTCAAAATATTACTACTCGCTAAAAATGCACCTAGTCACCCAAGAGCTCTGATGAAGATGGAGATGAATGTCATTTTCATGCCTGTTAACACAACATCCATTCTGCAACATATGGATCAAGGACTAATTTCTACTTTCAAGTCTTATTATTTAAGAAATACACTTTCTTAGGGTACAGTTGCCCTAGACAGTGATTCCTCTGATGGATCTGGGCAAAGTTAATTGAAAACTTCTGGAAGGGTTTTATCATTCTAGATGCTATTAAGAACATTTGTGATTCCTGGAAGGATATACAGATATCAACGTAACAGAAATTTGGAAGAAGTTGATTCCAGTCCTCTTGGATGACTTAGAGGGGTTCAAGGCTTCAGTGGAGAAAGTAAATGTGATAAAAATAGCAAGAGCACTAGATGTAGAAGTGAAGGCTGAAGATGTGACTAAACTGCTGCTGTCTCATGATAAAGCTTAAATGGATGAGGAATTGCTTCTATGGATGAGCAAAGAAAATGGTTTCTTGAGTTGGAACCTACTCCTGCTGAAGATGCTGTGAACATTGTTGAAATGACAGCAAAGGATTTAGAGTATTACATAAACTTGCTTGACAAAGTAGTAGCAGGCTTTGAGAGGATTGACTCCAGTTTTGAAAGTTCTACTCTGGGTAAATGCTATTAAACAGCATTGCAGGCTACAGAAAAATCTTTTGTGAAAAGAAAAGTCACAGATGCATCAAACTTCATTGTCCTATTCTAAGAAATTGCCACAGCTGCCTGAACCTCCAGCAACTACCACTCTGATCAGTTAGCAGCCACTAACAGTGTGGCAAGACCTTCTACAAGCAAAAAGATGATGATTGCTGATTGTTAGCATTTTTAAAGCCACAAGATACTTTTTAATTAAGGTATGTACACTGTTCCTTTAGACATAATACTATTGTATATTTAATAGACTACTGTATAATGTGAACATAATTTTATATGCACTAAGAGACCCAAAATTTGTGATTGTATGATTCCCTTTTTTTTTTTTTTTTTTTTTTTTTTTTTTTTTTTTTTTTTTTTTTTTTTTTTTTTTTTTTTTTTTTTTTTTTTTTTTTTTGCAGTATGTCTGAAACTGAAGCTGAAATATCTTCAAGGTATGCCTGTGCTCAATTAAGTGTGCTTTAAAAATAATCACCATCAGCTGGGTACGGTGGCTCACACCTATAATCCTAGTACTTTGGGAGGCTGAGGTGGGTGGATCACCTGAGATCAGGCGTTCAAGACCAGTCTGGCCAACATGGGAAAACCCTGTCTCTACTAAAAATGCAAAAAATTAGCCAGTCCTGGAGGTGGGCACCTGTAATCCCACGTACTCGGGAAGCTGAGGCAGGAGAATTGCTTGAACCTGGGAGGCAAAGATTGTAGTGAGCCAAGATAGTGCCACTGAACTCCAGTCTGGGAGACAGAGTGGAACTCTGTCTCAAAAAAAAAAAAAAAAAAAATCACAATCTCAGTAGTCTACATACTTGTCCTAATGAGGTTTCCATCACACCAAATATTTTTGTTTGGATATTAATTATGAATAATAGTTTATTCCTGATTTTCCAAACTTTATAATATCAACTAATATATCATTTTATAATCACAAAAACGTTTTGTTCCAAGTTTTATAATATAAACACATGTATTAATTTTATAACCAGATGAAAATTCTTTAAAAAAACATTTTTATATATACATATTAACATATATGAGATGGATACTGCTTGGATTTTCACTTAGGACTTTATAAAAAAGCAGCCAGTCCATATGTTTCAGAAGGCAAAATATATACTGTTACTAACAGATACAATCCCATATAGAATTGTATATTCCATTATACGTGCAAATATGTATGCCATTTCTTGGGATTCAAATTGGTGGATGGGTAGGAAAGGGAGGAAGGTTAGGAACCCAGAGATGCCAACAATAAGACATTGGTGAGAAGATAAATGGGAAAGACTTGGAGTGAATGTTACCCAGTCCCAGCACAGCATTGCTGGGTGGTCCATGTTAATTTGAAGGGGCTAGAATGTACAGTCACAACTACTCTTTCTGAACCTTAGTTACTTCATTTGTAAAGTAGGGGAAGATAGTGACACTTGTGCTTTCAACTCCATCGAGCTGTCGTAAAAAAGAAATGAGAAAAACTGCATGTGAAAATACTTGGAAAAGTGTAAAGTCCTAACCTAGAGGAAGGTGCTCCCACCACCATCATTAGAGCTGTTATCTCTGGAAGCCTACCAAGACCTCCTAGGGGCAGGGCCGCTGCTCCCAGAACCATGCACTACTACTGTTTTGCAGCCGCGTGAGCCTTTCTGTGAACAGTAACAGCTACACATCTTGCTCCAGTTGTCAGACACCTTAGCCACGGTGTTTTCTTAAGCTCTGCTTCCATGTGCGGCCTGGAAGTGCATGGTTCTGTGGGTGGAAACAAGGCTGTTGGCAGGGCTCTTTGCTTGTGTCTTCTTGCTTATGCCTGGATGTGAGGTCAGGTGAGGTAGGTGTGGACAAGGCCTGCCACCTGGTGTTGGTGCGTACACAAGGCTGGCATCAGGCCACAGAGCTCCTAAGGAAGCAAGTGCAAATGGTCCCAAAGGCAGTAAATGGAACATGCGCATAAACCTTAACACTTTTTTTTCACGTTCCTTGCCACATCAGCAAGGCCAAAAATGGGAGAATTGCATTTCTTTGTCAAACATTTCTTTTTTATTCATTTTCTTATAAAATTATCCCCAACCTATCTGAAGATTCTGCCAGCCATTTATGTGTCTATACGAGGCAGTTTTATGGGAATGGCTTGAGCAAATTCCCCACTAAGACATTCAGCTCTGTGTGAAAAATGAGTTGCTGCTTAATGAAGCACAGCTGAGAACCTCCAGCTGCCTTCCAATGACTTCCCAATTTTATATCTCGACACCAGTCTTCTCCTCTGCAGTCCAAAGAGTGGTGTGCTGGTCAATGTTTAACCACCAATTCTCCAAAGGGGAAGAAATAATACACCTTGAATTGTTGCATTTGCCAATTTCCAGGCGTAAAAAATTGGCTGACATCAAGCTACTGACATGATATGACTGAACGTGGAGTTGGAAGATGCAAACCAGTGTGAGCAGGTCTGATGCACAACCTGATCCTTTACCTGTCCACTTCGAGGCAAAATAAGCACCTCACAATCAGTATGTGCAAAGCTGAACTAATAATCTCTCTCTGCCCCACACTCAAATTTGTCCTCTTCCAGGATTTCTTATCTGAGTGAATGGCACCACAATGAACCCGGTTTTGCAAGCCAGACCCCGGACATCACTGGTAGTCCTCACCACCATATCCACACCATCACTAAGGTCTATTGATTTTACTTCCTAATTATTCACTATCTGCCCACTTCCCCCTAGACTATGCTATCATTCTTCATTACCTGGATTATTGAAAAAGGCTCCTAGGTGATTTCCCTGTGTCCATTATTGCACACAGATGCACCCAACCCATTTTCCTAGTGTTAGCCAGAGTGATCTTTGACAAATGCAAATATGATAACGTCACTGCCTTTCTCATTAAACCCTTAAATGGCTTCCCGTAGATCTTAAGATGATAATCAAAATCCTTAGAATAACCTGAAAACACATGAATAATGCCTGCCACTTTAACCTAATCCTGGGCTGCTATGGACACATGCCCCTTGCTCCTCTGTCCTACAACACTGGCTATCTTTCTGTACCTTAGACATGCCAAGCCCTTTACCATTCAAGTTTTCCACACATTTTTTTTTTTTTGAGATGGAGTCTCACTCTGTTGCTCAGGCGGGGGTGCAATGGCATGATCTCGGCTCACTGCAACCTCTGCCTCCAGGTTTCAAGTGATTCTTGTGCCTCTGCCTCCCGAGTAGCTAGGATTACAGGTGCACCACCACACCTGGCTAATTTTTGTATCAGTAGAGACAGGGGTTTACCATGTTGGCCAGAAACGCCTGACCTCAGGTGATCCACCCCTCCTTGGCCTCCCAAACTGCTGGGATTACAGGCTTAAGCCACCATGCCCGACCATCCACAAATTTTTCAGTGCTGGAATAACTTGGTCTAACAAACTCCTTCTTGTTCTTCAATCTCAGCTAAAATATTTTTAGAAAGGCCATCCCAATTGAAGTAATCATTCTGTTCTTATCTTCCATAACATCCTGTTCTTGGTTTACACTCCCAACAGCAGCGTACAAAAGTCCCAGTTGCTTCATGTCCCAGTCAACATTTGGTACTATCAAACTTCAGAGTTTCTGACACCCTCATGTAATGGTATCTTATTATGATTTTATTTTGCATCTCTTGGATTACTAATACATTTGGGCATCTAAAAATAAATGTATTCCCCATTTGAATTTCCTTTTGCATGAAATGCCTGTTTGAGTTGGTTGCTCATTTTTCCATTGAGTTGTCATATTCTTATTCATTATTAGTAAGATCCCTTGTATTACTCTGTTTTCATCCTGCTGATAAAGTCATACTTGATACTGGCCAGTTTACAAGGGAAAGAGGTTTAATGGAGAACTCACAGTTCCACGTGGCTGGGAAAGCCTCACAATCATGGCAGAAGCTGAACAGCACATCTCACATGGTGGCAAACAAGAGAGGAGGCTTATGCAGGAAAATTCCCCTTTATAATAGCTATAAGCTCTCATGAGACTCACTCTCACAAGAACTGCAAGAGAAAGGCCCACCCTCATGATTCAGTTACCTCTCACCAAGTCCCAAGATTTGGGTGGGGACAGAGCCAAACCATATCATCCCTTTATATATCATGGATATTAGACTTTGTGGGTTATATGTGTTACAAGTATCTTCTTTTACTCTTTGCCTTGTTTTCTCTTTTGTTTTTTCAGTGTGCTTTTTGGTGAAAATATGGTTTTAATTTTAGAATTGCCAAATACCTTACAAGCAGAAATTAAAAGAATTTCTTCTTGTAAGAGCCTGTTGGGGGAAGCTCTCTTATTTGTCTGAAAAGATTATTTATTTATTCTTCATTCTTCAAAAAATAATTTGACTACGTGTAGAGTTCCAGGGTGACAGTAACTGAAAAAATGTAAGCAAATTGAAGAAAAATTACTTTCTCTTTTGGCTTTGATTATTGTTGATAAGAAATCAACTTTTAATATGATTCCTTCCTTTTGAAGGTTGTTGTCTTTTCTCTCTGGCTTGCATGAAAACCTGCTTGTCTTTGATGTTCTTCAGTTGTTGTTGTTTTTTTTACACTGCATCTACCTTTGCATTTATTTTATTTAACCCATGGAGAATTTATTGGGCTTCCTGAATCTGACAGTTTGAGTCTTTCAACAAATCTGGAGATTTCTCAATCATTATTATATTGAATATCACCTCTTCTTCATTCTCTCTCGTATCTTCTACTGAACTCTAAACATATATTACATCTTCTTATTGTCTCTTTCATCTCTTTGTTTCTCTGGGCTTCATTTTGAATGATTTCTTCATGCATATTTTCTGGTTTAGCAATTCTTCTTTGGTTGTGCTTAATCTGCTGTTTAACACCTCTAATAAACTTTTAAATCTGAATATTATAATTTTCATTTCTAGAAGTTCTACTTTACAAATTTGATTCTCCTTACAAATGTGCTCACTCATTTTCAAAACTCTAAAGGAATGAAATATTTATTAAAACATTAAAATACTTGGCCAGGCACAGTCTAAGTAAAACTATGAAACTCACATCTGCAATCCCAAAACTTTGGGAGGCCCAGGCAGGAAGACAGCTTGAGGTCAGGAGTTTGAGATAAGCCTGGGTAATGTAGCGAGACCCCCGTCTCTACAATATATATACATTAGCCAGGCATGGTGGTATGCACCTGTAGTCACAGTCTCAGGAGACTGAGGTGGGAGGATTGCTTGAGTCTGGGAGCTTGAGACTGCAGTAAGCTAGAATCATGCCATTGCATTCCATCCTGGGTGACAGTGATACCCTGCCTCTAAAAAAAATTAAAATACTTATTTTAATTTTAAATAAGTACTTATTTTATATTCTATTTGGTAAGTTCTATATTGAAAATCTTGGCCTCTCTTATATCTATCTATCTATCTATCTATCTATCTATCAATCATCTACCTATCCGACACAGAGAGGTGCCACCTATATTCCACTTCAAGGAAGGAGTTGATGCCCAGATGTTTATGCCCAGCTGTAAAGAGAAATGAGCTCAGCAGGCAGCCTCCATCTGCAGACAGCTGCCTTGCCTACAGCCATGCCCAGTTGAAAATAGCCTGCATCTGGGGACTGAGTGAGGGTATCAAGACCTGGCCGTTTTGGCCTGGCGTGGGGCACCTCTCATGGACAATATTCTCTCCCAGTGGGTTGAACAAGGGTTTGTCAAAGCTACATTACAGTTCAACTTCTCCTTCTCCTTCTCCCTTTAAGAGCTGCTGATCCTAAAAAACACAGTATTCCAAGGTCTGGCCCTGTGGCTGCTTCCAGAGCACCCAATCTGCAACATGTGTGTGTCTGCGTGTTCTGCTGCTTCTTGCTCATGTTCCTTGTTTCCTTCTGTATTTCTGTTTCTTGAGACTTTATCTGTTGAATCCCTGAGATTGAATTGAGGTTGGGTTCCTTTTGAGAGTACAGATGGTCCCTGACTTATGATGGTTTGGCTTAACCATGTTTTTACTTTACTATGGTGCAAAAGTGATATGCATTCATAGAAAACTGCATGATCCTCTTTTGAGATGCTAGGCAGTCAGCCAGGAGATCATGATCGTTGGGTCAAACAACTGATAAGTGACACTCAGCTGTGTTGCCTGTTGCCAAGCTGCAGGCTGAGGTAAATTCTGAGCATGCTGAAGATAGCTAAGCCAAGCTCTGATGTTTGGTGGGTTAGTTGTATTAAATGCATTTTAGACCTGTGATATTTTCAACTTACAATGAGTTTATCAGGAGGTAACCTTATGGTAAATCGAGGAGCACCTGTATATGAGATTTATGCATAACCAACTTGAGACCAATTTAAGTTGTCTGTTTTTTCAAAACACAGACGTATTGTATATTGGCCGAAAATCCATGAGTGGGGATTGTAGTTAAGACTTCTGAAGACAGGCATGTTCTTTCCTTTCCCCTTTTTTGCTAGGTCTATTTCCTACTTAGTCTTATTTTGAGGCTACAGACATTATAGGGTTCACTTGGTGTGGCAGTCTATCCACCTTGGGTGGGCCTAATTTCCTGTTTCTCATGCCCCTGTAGCTCTCAAATGGAAATGAAAGGTCATCAGAGTTCAGTACTTAGTTTCGGGTGGAGGCTGGTTTGGATCTTCCTTACTTTCCATAGTTCCCAGGCTCAGTGTCTTACTTTGAAACTGGAAACTCCTGCTTCCAAGTTTCAGAATAAGATAGATGCCTCACTTTATTGCCGGCATGTTGATTCATTAAAGTGTTATTTTGTTTCATGTTTATCCAATTTCACTTATTTTCCTTTTCTGAAACTGGGGCTGGGTCATTTACGGTTTCCAGTCCACCACACTTGGAGATAAATGTCTGGAGTCACGTTTAAGTGGACTTTACCTAAAAGGGCCACCAGAAGGGCCAGAGACCCCACCAGGGAGAGAGTTTGAGTCGATTAGACCATCAGAAACAGAGTTAATAGGGAGTTGTAAGTGGCTAAACACAGGAAGCAGGGAGCTGTTTTTGAGAGATTCGCAGTTATGCAGATCGTCTCTCAAGAACCTACTAACATACTCCAAGAAAAATAGTCAGTTTTAAGGGTCCCCAAGACCAGACAGCACTATTAGAAAGTGGAGGCACTGCCTGCCAAATCAGACCTTCCCTGGCCTTGCCTTTTTCCCAGAAGGAGCCGGATGAGGATTTATGAGGAGGGGGCAGCATAGAAGCACGGAGATTAGAAACAGGGACAAGAGATCCCTGCCCAATCCAAGGCCTCCAAGGCAAAGCCAAAAGTAGGGAGAAGCTTTAAGTAAAGTTCAAAATTTTGATTAAAACAGAGAAACAAGCACATTAATGGCTGAAAGAAGACTACTCTTATATATTCTTACAGCTATGGTTGTACCCAATCTCCCTTCCAGACGAGAGCAGGAACAAACTCCACAGGACAGGTGGAAATGAGTGGGCGGACAGAATAAAGGCATTTCCTGGTAGAACTTTGTGAATCTTCTCTTTTAACATAGAACCTGCCTAGGATTCATACTAGAATACCAAGTAGTTGGAGGGATAAGAGTAGGTGAGGGAAATATGGAGTTTCAACATGCCTTTTTGTTTGTTTTTGAGTCAGGGTATTGCTCTGTCACCCAGGCTGGAGTGCAGTGGTGCAGTCACAATTTACTGCAGGTTTGACCTCCTGAGCTCAAGCAATCCTCCTACCTCAGCCTCCCAGGTAGCTGGTATTACAGGAACACTCCATTAGGCCCAGCTAATTTTTGTATTTTTAGTAGAGATGGGGTTTCACCATGTTGGCCAGGCTGTTCTCGAACTCCTGACCTCAAGTAATCTGCCTACCTCAGCCTCCCAAAGTGCTGGGATTACAGGCGTGAGCCACTGTGCCTGGCCATTTTTTATTTTTAGAGACGGAGTTTTGCCATGTTTCCCAGGCTAGTCTTGAACTCCTGGGCTCAAGCAATCTGCCCACCTGGGCTTTCCAAAGTTCTGGGATTATAGGTGTGAACTACTGTGCCTGGCTGCTCTTTGTTTAAATTAAGGGGGATTTGAGTGCCTTTCTCTGTGGTTGAGAATGAGCCTGCATAGAAGGAGACAGTGAAGGGAAAGGAGAGGGAGACAGTCATGAGAGAGAAAGCCCCTTGGACGCAGAAGGGTGGGCTCCAGAGTGCAGGTGAAGTAACCTTAGATGGCAGGGGGCACCTGTTTCATTTTCATAGGGAGGGAGAAGAAAAGGCGAATGTACTTACAAGTTAAATCTGCGGGAGAAATTTGAGGGATTTCTGATTTGATGACTTCTTTTCTCTTTGAATTGGGGCAGGGTTGTTTTTTGAGGGTGAAGGGCCAGGTGATAAGATGATGAGTTTTGGGCAAATCAAGGAAACTTGAAAGAGCCTCTCTGGAGAAATGGGGGGACTCGTGGCCCAACCAAGGCTGAAAATCAAGAATTCAGAGTGGAACTCATCAGATGCGAAGCAGATGGGGACAGCTGAGGGTCCTTGTGCTGAATGAACAAACTCAACCTTTCTGGTGTCCAGAGTTCTTAGTCTTTAACATAGAATTTCTTTCTCCCCCGTCCCTATATTCTTAGACAATTTCCCTATTTTGCGACTCCTTGATATAGGTTTTAATCTGATCAGTTAGAGTGTCATTTTTCTCAATTAAGTCCCTGTCCTGTGACCTGATGGAACAAACACCTCTGTCTTCAACTGTAGCATGTATATATAATATCTCTCTTAGGATAGGTTATTTCTGAGTATGACAGAACTATGCCAATATGGCTTCATTCCTGCAGATATCATCTTCAAAAATTAGTCATCTTAAAATTCAGGGAACCTCACCAGAAGCATTGATCTGCTGACTGCAGGTGCAAAGAATTAAAGAGGCTCAGATGCTTGATGGGGGTGCCACTGTAGTGGTCATCCAACTTCAGCAGTTTTGGAATCATGAGGGCTGCGGGTGGCCTTCTGGGCCCTACTCTTAGAGCTTCTTATTCAGTTGGTCTGGGTCAGGGTCAGGGACTTTTAATTTCCTCCAGGTTCCCAGGTGGTGCTGCCAGTCTGGAGACTAGAGAACCACTGTGCTGAAATCATAAGACAGGTGGTAGCAAAACTTCATAATAGTCATAGTTGGGTGTTCCTCATTGTTAATCTTAACAATGTACTAAAAATCAAGTTTAAAACGAAATATATCCAAAAGAGATCCTCTTTCCAGGTTCCTCAATTTTGTTGAGCAATGTTCTGCTTACTGTTTTCCAAATTGCACTATGTAATCAGGTCTACATGTAAAGAGGAAGGTGGAAGAGATAGGAAGATCTGGGGCTCTAAAGGCGTGAAGGATACCATCGGAATTGTGCTGTCCTAGCTTCCTACACACAAAGGCAGATGAAGAATGGCTACTGGGTTTTTACCGGCATCTTTATGTCAATATTATGGATCTGTTATTATTATTTTTTTTTTTTGAGATGGCATCTCACTCTGTTTCCCAGCTGCATGATCTTGGCTCACTGCAACCTCCACATCCTGGGTTCATGCGATTCTCCTGCCTCAGCCTCCTGAGCACCTGGGATTACAGGCGACCACCACCATGCCTGGCTAATTTTTGTATTTTTAGTAGAGACAGGGTTTCACCATGTTGGCCAGGCTGGTCTTGAACTCCTGACCTCAAGTGATCTGCCCACCTCAACCTCCCAAAGTACTGGGATTACAGGCGTGAGCCACTGTGTCCTACCAATATTACGGATTTTAATGGCTGATGAGAAAAAAATGTTACAATGTTTCAGTGACCCAAATCAACTCAAGGCTTTACACCAGACCAGGTCTTACTTAAAGAGCTGAAAAAGGGAACTTGTACTGAACATTCCATAAAGATAAGACATGATAAATTTGGATATTGACAAGAAGATGATTAAGGTCACAAAAGGTCAAAACCCATCATATTTTCCAAAGCCAATGATGGAGAGAACTTCTGAAGTAACTGATCAAGTACAGTTCTAATAAAGGGACCTGGGTAAGTGACTTGGCAACAATTTCCCTGGGAGGCTGCCAAAATTTTATCTTCAGTCTCAAAACTCCTATCTGCAGTCATGGCTAGTCTAAGAAGGTGAGTCTTCATAAGGTTTTCTTAGCTATAGGAGTAAAGTTTGTATTTTAAAAAGAAAATAGAATACAAATAAAAATAATAATAGAGAAGCAAACTTAAATTTATGGAATTAAGTTTTTAGTGAACCAGTTTGGATATAAATGTAGTGATCTGTTTTGTATTCATTATGATCGTTTTGTTTCCTTTTTACATGTTTAAAGCATCACTAGGACTTATGCCCATTAAATGTTTGGAATAATGTGATTAATTTTTTTATGTTATTTAATGCTTAAATGTTTAGAGGGGTCAACTTTGTTAAATGCATCATTTTGTTTAATACTGACTTAATAATTTAGCTTTTTATTTAACATTAAGTTTATGAAAGCAGTGTATATTTGGGGAAGTGTTAAATGTTTTAAAAATAATCAGCAGACAATTAAAAAGTACAAATAATGGTGAGCATGTTTCTCCCCAGACATGAAAGCCATATATGGAAGAATTTGCAACCTCACATAGATTGGCCAGTTGAGGAGTCAATGCATCTCTCTTGTAGAAAAAAGAAGATCACATTTATGGGATACAGAATATAGTATGCTCTCTACTTACCAAGAAATTTCTTTCTCTATTGACAACTTTTTGTTGACATGATCACTGTGCAGGTTCTGACAGTCGATTCTTTCCACCTAGCTCACTGCTGAAGTTACGATGATTTCCATTTTGTAAAAAGAGGATGATTACTTATTATCTGTGACCATTTCTCAATTCCATAGCAATCGAGCTGCATAGTCCCTGTGATCTTGTAAAGGCATTTGGCCTGGAAGACGCTCTGCAGCCGTGTGCCAAGAACAGTAGATATAAGGACAATGTTTCATTAACCAAAAGCAGCAACCTGAACCTCTTACTGTACAATATCTGCTCCGTTCAGAATTGGCTCAACTTGGGTCACAGGATGAAGCTTAGCAAAAGGAATTTCCATGTCCAAGGAAAGAACAGAGATCATTGAGAGGTTATAGCATGAAAAGTGAAGAGAAAAGAAAAACTGTTCTTCTAAACATTTTACTAATTGTCAATAATTATTTTAAAACATTAACTTTTAATATAACCTGGTCCACTGGTTATCAAGCTGCCAAATTCACACGGTCACTTTGGAAAGCCAGCTGGCAGGCAAACATGGAAAGTGCTGGCTCCCAGCGTGGTAAGAAGACCAACAGATAGATGGTAATTTTTTTTCTTTGTTTTGGTTTCCTCTTTCTTCTCTCCCTCTTTTTCTTCCCTCTTGCCTTTCCCTCCTGTTGCCCACTTTCTTTTTTGGCTATTAAAGATTTATTGCCTTTCAGTACTTACAGATGATGTTTTCATAGGCTCTAATGAGGTCCCAGCAGTTTTTAACAATAACAGGACATTACTGTTCCTAAGATATATTATGTGTTTTCCCTCATCTTTCTCCCTTGAATGAAATGTTTAGAAGTAGGCTAACCCCCAATTCCCTTCCCTTTACTATGATAAATGGCTCCGTTACTTAATAGGGCTAGATACTTTGCTGTGACTTTTATACTGCTCATTTGAATAAAATCTTTAGAAGAGCTTTTCTTGTGTGCTCTTCAGGTACTTTCTAGGAGAGTACCTGAGCACATGCATGCAAACACCTGTGTATTATCAGCTTCGAGAATCCTCTTTTTTTTTTTTTTTTTTTTGTTTTTGAGACAGGATCAGGCTCTGTTGCCCAGGCTGAGTATAGTGGTGTGATCTTGGCTTGCGAAGCCCTGAACGCGTAGATTCAAGTGATCCTCCCACCTTAGCCTCCCAAGTAGCTGTGACTACAGGTGCGTGCCACCATGCTTGGCTAATTTTTATTTTTTTGTAGTGATTGAGGTCTTACTTTGTTGCCCAGGCGGGTCTCAAATTCCTGGGCTCAAGTGATCTTTGTGTCTCAGCCTGCCTAAGTTCTGGGATTACAAGTGTGAGCCACCGCACCCAGGAACCCTTTCTTTTTTTCTTTTTCTTTTTTTTTTTTTTGAAATGAAGTCTCGCTCTGTCACCCAGGCTGGAGTGCAGTGGCCTCACATTGGCTCACTGCAACCTCTGCCTCCCAGGTTCAGGCAATTCTCCTGCCTCAGCCTCCTGAGTAGCTGGGATTACAGGCATTGTGCCACCATGCCCAGCTAATTTTTGTAGTTTTAGTAGAGACGAGGTTTCACCATGTTGGTCAGGCTGGTCTTGAACTCCTGACCTTGTGATCCACCGGCCTCGGCCTCCCGAAGTGCTGGGATTACAGGTGTAAGCCACTGCACCTGGCCCCAGGAACCCTTTCTAATGCCGTCCTTGCTAGTCATGCATCTTGATGGCAAGTTTTGCAGCATTACCTGATCCTCTTTGAGAGCTGTCCAGGGAGATTGCTCTGTATCCCTCCACTTCCTGGATTCGGGGGCAATTCATGTTGTTACCCATGGCTCCAACCCCGTGTGACACGTCCACCTTTCACAGGAAGTCGCATCCTTCTCTGAGCTGCCTGTGAAGGCTGGACCTCCTCCAGTTGCCTCAGTGCAACCCATGACCATGGAGGTACTTTTTAAAAGGAAAAAACATTACCATGAACAAGTCCCCCAACACCGCATAACCTAACTAGGATGGTCCTGGCACCTGTTCTTCTGTGTTGATGGGGTTGGGAGCCAACTCTAGAGGTATTTTTGTTGTTGCTGTTCTTAAAGGTAAGACAGATTAAATGTAAGCAACAAGCAAAGAAAGGGACCACGCTGCATCCCACGATGTAACACACAGGGATTTCAATAAAATCAGCCTTTTTCCTTTGAGGAATTATAAGCTGTAGGGAATGCTTTTTAGCCAGAAGGGACTTTGAGCAGGAAAACTCAAAAACATTCTGTATTAGTGTGTTCTATTTTGGTTCTGGGCTAGCTTTGGACGGGTGGCTTCCACTCTGCCCTGAAATTAACATGTTATAAACGGACGGGTTGGGTCTCAGATCCAGCGAAGAAGCCAGCTTGAAAAATCATTCTGGGAAATGCACTGAATCACTTGTTCCAGGAACAGAAAGCCACTGTGCCTTGAGAAACAGGCCATCGGCAAAGTCCCTGAGACAAGCACCCTTGTATTTGCTGTCCAATCACCACCGTCCTTCCCTCATTCTAGGGCGTTCTGTCACTTCACTACTCATATTATTGAAGGCTTGACTTCCGCTAATAGGTTCTCTTGAAAGACTCTCTGAAGACAGCTTTTTAAGAGCATTCCCTTTCCGGTTCTCTTTGGTATAGAAACCGCAGACCTATTTAATAGTCTGCGATAACCCTTATTTTCCATCCTCTGTGTTCTGGGCAACTGCCTTTACTCTTTGCACACACAAGGTAATGACTGCAAATGAATTCCAGGCAGGCAGAAATCTTCCCGCGCTGTTTCGTCTGCCCCACGCAGGCCTGCCCATGGGCTCTCTGCACACTGCATGCTCTTTGTGCCACTTCAAAGTCCTGTTACCTTGAGTCCCAACCAAGATATGGCTCATTCCACCCTTGGGCAGGAGGGCAATGCTGATGAGGCTGTTTATAGCTTCAGTTCCTGCGTGCTCCAATTTATTTAGTTGTTGTTCCTTCACTTTTTCCAAACAAGCAGTCTGTCCAAAAAAAAAGGGGACCAAATGGAAAACTTTATAAATACTCCAAATGGTGGAAACAGGAAGTGGAATAAAAATGATGTAGCTATTCACAGAAAACATGCTGTCATTTTTTCTCTGTAAATATATACCATTCATTTTCAGAAAGAGGCTGTGCCTAAAGAAGAATTAAAAAAAATAAAACTATGCAGTGACCTGGCTGACTTTGGAGACTGTTTAGAGAAGCTGCCTCGGAGGGTGCAGGATGGCCTAGGGTGGGAGGGGCACAACCCATGCTCTGAAAAATAGGTACGGGTTCTACTGCGGAAATGCAAAGTGATGTCTTTTTGGGTGCCCAGGTCCCACTGTCTTGTGACTTATTGGACAGCTAAAATGCTTCATCCATATCAATCATGTCAATAATATTAATTCCAATTACAACGATCTAAACCTTAAACCACATTCAAATTCTTCCTGGTAACTCTGTTCATAATAATGACAATGAACATTTATATAACACTTACTGTGTGCCAGGCACTCTTGTAAGTGTTTTACAAGTGTGGACTCATTTACTCTTCGCCACAATTCTGTGTAACAGGATATTATCATCCTCATTTTATGGATGAGGAAACTGAAATATAAAGGAACAACTAACTTTTTTGAGGGAACATAACTTGGAAATGATGGAGCTGAGCTCAATCTAAGTAGTTGGACTCCAGGCCCCCATACCCTTACTAGTATCTCCTGATTGTGAATTAAGAAAAGACTAGAAAAGCAAACACAAAGCACTCTGTGGTTGCGAACAAATCAAACATTTCTTTCTCTTCTTTCCTCTTTCTCTTTCTTTCTTCCTTTCTCTCTTTCTCTAATTCTCTCTTTCTCTTTCTTCTTTCTTTCTCTTTCCCTCCCTCCGCTCCCTTTCTCCTTCCTTCCTTCCTTCTACTCTCTCTTCCTTCCTTCCTTTCTCTCTCTTTCTTTCTTTCTTTTTTTCATTCATTTGTTTTTGAGATAGGATCTTGCTCTGTTCTCCAGGCTGGAGTGCAGTGGTGACATCATAGCTCACTGCAGCCTCCAACTCCTGGGTTCAAGCAATCTTCCTGCCTCAGCCTCCTTAGGAGTTAGGAGTACAGGTGTGTGCCACCATGCACACCTAATTTTTAATTTTTGTTTTTATATATATATATATATATAAAATCAAATATATATGTATAATCAAATACATATATATACATATATGTATATATTTGTGTATATATACATATGTATGTGTATATACACATATATTTGATTATATATAATTATGTGTGTGTGTGTGTGTGTGTGTGTATATATATATACAGAGAGAGAGGGAGAGAGAGACAGAGAGAGAGAGAGAGACATGGTCTTCCTCTGTCACTTAGGCTGGAGTGCAGTGGTGCAATCACAGCTCACTACAACCTCAACCTCCCAGGCTCAAGTGCCTCAGCCTCCTGAGTAGCTGAGACTATAGGTGTGCACCATCACACCCAGCTAATTTTTATATTCTGTAGAGACAGGATCTCCCTCTGTTCCCCAGGCTGCTCTTGAATTCCTGGCTTCAAATGATCCTCTGGCCTCAGCCTCCCAAGTGTGAGGATTACAGGTGTGGGCCACCACACTCAGCTCAAATGTCTCTTATTGACACTGGTGGGCTGCATCTTCAAAGAAGACTTGATGGATATGATTGTAAAGGGATTGCTCAACCTGAGTCAAACACTGGTATGCAATCTACATGTGTCTTTATAAGAGAAGACACAGGCAGACAGAAGAGGAGAAGGCCAGGTGAAGGCACAGGCAGAGGCTAGAGGATGTGGTCGTAGGTCAGGGGACCCCGCAGCCATCAGAAGCTGGAAGAAGCAAGAGCAGATTCTCCCTTAAAGGCTCTGAGGTGAGCGCAGGGAGGCCCACACCTTGATTTCAGCCTGGCAATGCTGGTTTCAAACTTATGGCCCCCAGAATGGGATTGTCGTCTACATTCTCTCTTTGAAATTGCCATATTCTAGGGGCAGAGGAGCCAGAAGAGGAGGGTTAAATGCTTTATCCCCTGTAATACAGTCATCTGAATGCAGCAGTTCTCAAAATTTTGGGGCTCAATGCCCCTTGTCACTTTTAAAACTTATTGAAGACCCCAAATAGTTTATCATGATGTGGAGTGTACCTATAGATAATTACCATATTAGAAACCCAAACTGGGCAGATTTAAAATATTTAACTTATATGCAAACATCTTTCATTAATTCACATAAACATAAGCATATTACATGTTGACATAAACGATGTTTTTATGAAAAATTGCTATATTTTTCACCACAGAAAACTCAGTAAAGTGGCATCATTTTCCTTTTTTTTTTTTTTTTAAGTTTAACCTCTATCATGTCTGGCACAATAGAAGACAGTTGGATTTTTATATACATTTTGCATTCAATCTGTTGCACAATGTTGTTTTGGTTGAAATATATAAGGAAAAACTGGCTTCACATAGATATGTAGTTGCAAAAGGGGAAGTATTTAAATAGCCTTTCGGATAGTTATAAATATTCTTTGAGTCTTCATAAATTTAAATAAATGGTAATTTTAAAGGTTAGTTGCAACATAGATTCTGAAACAATATTAAAAAAACTTTGGTACTCCATTACATTAAAATTCATTGATGTTTTTTATATTTTGAATGTATCTTTGATCTATAAATGATTTTTTAATTTACTTATTTTAAATTGTGGCGAAATAGACATAACAAAGTTTACATTTTTGCAGGGCAAAGTGACTCACACCTGTAATCCCTGTAATCACTTTGGGAGGCCAAGGTGGGCAGATCGCTTTAGGTCAGGAGTTTGACACCAGCCTGGCCAACATGGTAAAACCCTGTCTATACTAAAAAATACAAAAATTAGCTGGGTCTGGGGGTGTATGCCTGCAGTCCTAGCTACTCAGGGAGCTGAGGCAAGAGAATTGCTTGAACCCGGCAGACAGAGGTTGCAGTGAGCCACGATCCCACCACTGCAGTCCAGCCTGGATTGACAGAGTGAGATTCCANAGAAAAGGGACTCAGAAAGAGGAGAGGAGGGAGGCCAGGTGCAGTGGCTCACACCTGTAATCTCAGCGCTTCTGGAGGCCTAGGTGGGTAGATCACGAGGTTAGGAGTTGGAGACCAGCCTAACCAACATGGTGAAACCCTGTCTCTACTCAAAATACAAAAATTAGCTGGGTATGGTGGTGCATGCCTGTAATCCCAGCTACTCAGGGAGCTGAGGCAAGAGAATCACTTGAACCCGGCAGACAGAGGTTGCAGTGAGCCACGATCCCACCACTGCAGTCCAGCCTGGATTGACAGAGTGAGATTCCACCTCAAAAAAAAAAAAAAAAAAAATTACCATTGTAACTATTGTAAGTACACAGTTCAGTAGGGTTAAGTATTCTTATTGTTGTGTAACCATCACCACCATCCATCTTCAGAACTCTTCATCTTGTGAAACAAACTCTGTACCCATTAAATAATAACTCCCATTTCCCCTCCCCAGATCCCCAACAACCCTTTCATATATTATTTGTCCTTTAGTGACTGGCTTATTTCACTTAGCATAGTGTCCTCAGGGTTCATCCATGTATTCATGTTGTAGCATGTGTCAGAATTTCCTTCCTTTTTAAGTCTGAATAATGTTGCATTGTGTGTTTATGCAGTATGCATATATATATATATGGTCCACATTTTCCTTATCCATTTGTCTGTTGATGGACAGTTGAGTTGTTTCTACCTTTTGCTGTTGTGAACAATGCTGCTATGAACCTGGGTGCATACGAATCTGTTTGAGTTCCTTCTGATTTCTTTTAGTGTATTTCTAAGGGTGGAATTATTGGGTCATATGATAATTCTATTTTTAGTATTTCGAGGGACTGCCATATTGTGTTCTCTGATGGCTGCATCATTTTAGAAACCCATCAACAGTGAACAAGTGTTCTAATTTCTCCACATTCTTGCCAACATTTGTTATTTTCTGTTTTTTTTTTTTAATAGTAATCATCCTAATGGGTGTAAAGTCTCATTGTGGTTTTGATTTGCATTTTTCTAATAATTAATGATATTGAGCACCTTTTCATATATTTTTTGGCTGTTTGCAAATCTTCTTTGGAGAAATGTCTATTTGAATCCTTTGTTCATTTTTTTTGGTTGCATGTAATTAATTTTTTAAATTATACTTTAAGTTCTGAGGTACATATGCAGAAGGTGCAGATTTGTTACATAGGTATACACATGTCATGGTAGTTTGCTGCATCCATCACCCCATCATCTACATTAGGTATTTCTCCTAATGCTATCCCTCCCCTATCCCTCCACCCTCTGCTATCCCTCCCTTAGCCCCCCAACCCCTGACAGGCCCCAGTGTGTGATGCTCCCCTCCCTGTATCCATATGTTCTCATTGTTCAACACCCACTTATGAGTGAGAACATGTGATATTTGGTTGTCTGTTCCTATGTTAGTTTGCTGAGAATGATAGTTTCCAGCTTTATCCATGTCCCTGCAAAGGACACAAACTCATCCTTTTTTACGGCTGCATGGTATTCCATGGTGTATATGTGCCACATTTTCTTTATCCAGTGTTCATTTTTTAATCTGGTTATTTCTGTTGTTGTGAATTGGAGGAATTCTTTATATATTCTGCTTATTAATCCTTTACGAGATGTCTGATTTGAAAATATTTTCCCTGTTCCAGGGATTGCCTTTTCACTCAGTTGATTGTGTCTTTCGATGCACAGAAATGTTTAATTTTGATGTAGTCTAAATTGTCTAATTTTATTTTTGTTGCCTGTACCTTGGATGTCCTATCCAGGAAATCCTTGCCAAGTCCAATTTCATGATGTTTTCCTCCTAAGTTTTATTCTAAGAGTTTTACAGGAGGGTGGCACAGCTTAGATGGGTCCTCTCACATGACTGTGATCAAGGTGTCAGCTGGGCTTTGTTCTCATCCTGAGGTTCAGCTGAGGAAGAATCCACTTCCAAGCTCCCTCAGGTTGTTTGCAGAACTCACTTTTTTATTTCTGGGTACTTGCTTCTTTAAAGTCAACAAGGAGAGGAAGACTCTAGAGAGAGGCCACTAGGAAGACAGAGTCTTTTATAACATAATGTCACAAGAGTGACCTTCCATAGGCAGTGCACAACATTGCATCTTGCTTCTTCAAAGCCAAGACAGAAGTCATAAACTTATGTAATAGCATCACATACATGCAATCACGTCTATCTTGCTACCTTTGCCATATTCTGTTGGTTAGAAGCAAGTCACAGATTCCATTCACACTCACGGGGGGTGAATTAGAACGTGAATGCTAGGAGGTGGGGATCATGAAGGTCACTTTAAAGTCTATTCATCCCATCTGATGCACGTTTTAAAAGACCGCTCACTATAATGTGTGGAGGTTAGACTGTAGGGTGGCAGAGAGAAAAGGCTTAGTGACAAAAGGCAGTTGTATTTTAAATTTAGGAAATCATTAGGAATGGCTTTTTCAACAAATATTCATAAAATATCCTATATGAGAGTCACTGGGTTAGTGTTAAGGATGCAGTACGGAAGTAGATTTCTTATTTTTTTAATTTAAAAAGTTTTGATTGACACAGAATAATCATATATATATATATATATATATACACACACATATATATAGATGAGTACATGTGATATTTTGATACATGTATACAATGTGTAACGATCAAATCAGGGTAATAGGGATACCTATCACCTCAAACATTTATTATATCTTTATGTTGGGGATATTCAAAATCCTCCATTCTAGCTATTTTGAAATGCATAATAAATTACTATTAACTATAGTCACCCTATTATGCTATAGAACCCTATAACTTACTCCTCTTATCTAACTGTAATTTTGTTGCCATTAACCAACCTCTCTCTAACCCTCCTACCTGCTGCCCTCCCCAGCCTCTGGTAACCACTATTCTACTCTCTACTTCTATGATATCAACTTTTTAATATCCAATGGAATATTATTCAGTCATAAAAGAAGGAAATCCTGTCATTCGCAGCCACATGGCGAACCTGGAGGAGATTTTGTTAAGTGAAATAAGTCAGGCACAGAAAAAGAAACACTTTGTGATGTCACCCATATGAGGAAGCTAAACATAAAAAAGGGTTCTAGTTTTTGAGAAAGCATTTTCGTGAAAGGACAGGGGCAAAAGTTATTTTAAATTGGTTGAGGAGGAAACAGGAGGTGTGAATGTAGCGGCAGCCATTTGGAATTTTTTCATAGACTTCGGAGAAGAAAAGAAAGAGAGAGATGAGACAGGTAGCCTGAGGGAGCACAGAGTTGAGAGTGTTCATGTATTTCCTTTTTGTATTTCTTTTCCTCTGCCTGAAAGAAAGAGGTAGAAGATACAACAGAGGGCGCATTCCACAGGAGAAACGGGGAGATGGAATGAGGGGCATGGAAGAGGAATTATCTTGAAAGGAAGTGAAGACATCTTTTTGAAACCATAATCATAAAAGCATTAGTAGGGTTAGCACAAGAGTAGAGGGGAATTGAGGGAGCATGTGCCAGATAGCATCTGTTTTCTCTGTCAACTCCTCAGAAGGGAATGGTATTTATTAAGAGGTGTAAGTGTGTTGTCACTTTGAGGAGAGTAGGCAAAGTTGGGTGTAGCCTTCACTGGGGAAGGGAAGGGAAGGGGGACTGACCTCCAATGACCAAGTGAGTTATTGTGCAGGACTGTGGTTCCAGTTCAGACAAAAACATTCATTTACAATGGAGCCAATCCATATGGCGCCATTTATTTTAGCAATATTTGGGAAACTGAGGAAGAGAAATGGAGAAAAGAGAGAATCAGAATGATCCGGGGCTGGAGTCAGCTGTGGCAAGAGGTAAAAAAAGCTACCGAGACTGTCAGAATGCAGCAGCCTCGGCAGAGTGGGGAGGGACAGGAGCTGTGCTCACCTTGAGTGGGGGTGACAGTGGGGGCAGCAGAGAGAGGAAAGTTGCACTTGCAGAGGGGAGTTTTATACTTTAGCATCTTCAAGGTGGAGTCATTCTAAATGTTAGTGCAGTCTAATTTAATCAGGAGAATTGAGTCAGTAAAAAGTCAACGTTAATAAAAATTTCCTAAAAGCAATAGGCCAGATATCTTTGTTCTATGAAGCCTTGGGGAATGGCCCTTTCCCCTCAGAGGCCTCTACAAGGAGATGGGGTTTCCAAGGATCCTCCTTCTACCTCTGTCTGCTTACATCAGGTGTTTGGGGATTTATCTGTCTGATCCATTAGGAACTTATAGGGTGACATTTAAAGAAAGGGTACAAAATCTAAAAAGACATTTGAAAACCACTGTTGTACAGTGTGAGAGACTGCACACTTTGTTCTCAGGGATACTTAGCGTGGATATGCATGACCGAGAGCTTGTTAAATGTGCAGATGCTCCGCCCTCATTCCCAGGGCATCTGCTTCCTGGATTCTGGGAGACCTGATCCGCATTTCCACAAGCACACAAACACAAACAGGAAAAGTTGGCTTAGTGGGTCCAAGAAAGTTGACACCTATGGCATGTAGAAATTGTTTCAAGTGTTTGGAGAAAAACAGGGAAGAAAACAGGCAAAGACCCTGCTCCATGGAGCTCATATTCCAGTGAAGGCAGATAATAAATTGATTATTCTATCTATGAGAAGGTGGTGAGGGCGGTGATGGGAGAAAAACAGACCAGAGAGTGGGCATGGAGGGTCATGCTGCAATGGAGGGTCATGCTGTAATATTAAGGAGAAAGGTCGGGTGAGACCAAAGAGGGAATGATGGGATCTGGGTGTATTGGGATGGGTCACTCTGGCTTTTGCTCAGAGGGCCACAGAAAGCCATCTGGGAGTGCTGAGCAGAAGACCAAATAGCCTATAGTACATTTTCTGAGGGTAATTTTGGCTCTTGCCTTAGGAGTAGACATGGAGGTGGGGTAGAAGTCAGGGAATCTATTAGAAGGTAACTGTAGGAATCCAGGCAAGAGATGATAGGGGTAGCAGCAGGGCAGGTGAAGAGAAGAGTTTGGTCCTGGGGATACCTTGAAGGTAGAGCCAGAATTTCCTGTAGGATAGGATGAGGCATAGAAGAGAGAGAGGTATAAACAACTCTAGAGATGGGTCAGCATCAACTGAGATGGGAAAAGCTGAGTTGGGGAGGGAAGATCAAGAGTTGGTTTTGGACTTATTGAAGTTGATGTGCTTATCAGACATTTATGGAGTTTGTGGCTTGGATTGTTGAAGTTTGGGAGAGAGGTCTGGGGTGTGGACTGGGGAGGGTCATTGGCATATAGAACCTGTTTACAGCCATGAGACTGGATGAGATCCCCAGGGGAAGGAGTGCCAACAGAGAGAGGGTGGAGGCCAAGACGTGGCTCTGGGAAACTCCAACACCCGAGGTCAGGGAGTAGAGGGGACCCAGCAATGAAGACGGGGAGGGAAAGGTCAGTGACGTGGGAGGGAAAGGGGAGTGTGGTGTCCTGAAAGCCAAATGAAGAGAGAATCAAGAAGAAGGGAGTAATTGGCCCTGCCCAAAGCTGCTGATGAGTCAAGTAAGATGAGGACTGAGAACTGGCCATGGAACTTCATAGTGAGAGGAAGTGTAGCATGATTGTATGCTGATGATCTGGTTGAATGGGAAAACATAGTGATGTAGGAGACAGAGAGCAATGCCCTTGAGTAGACCTGAGGATATGGGCTGGACAGTGCAAACAGAGGGCTTTGCTTTAGCAGGAGATTGTACAATTTATCTGCAGTAAAGTAAGGAAGGTAGAATGCATGGGTCAGATGCTGGGAGATGGGTGGGTGAGTTGTGTGAGTGTAGGCATTCTCTTCTGGGTGCTGTGATGTTCTCAGGAAGTAGAATCAAGTTTCTTGAGAGTTAGACATGATTGAGATTGTGTTTTTGTTAAGGAAGCCTGACCAAACCAGAAGCAGCAAGGGAGCTGAGGATATTTGCAAAGAAGTGATTATATTGATTTACCATTGACTATAAGCTAAGTTTGAAGGGCATCACGTGAGTGTGGACCACGGAAGGCCTGGATTGATGGGTTGGAGGCTCCAGTGAGTCAGCAGCATTATTGCTCTAGGAGATCAGAAAGACTGAGCAAGGAAAAGAAAGTGGGGGCCAGAGACAAATGTTTTTAGTGCTATTAGAAACTGTATTTTCCTTAATAGAAGGTTAATTCTTCAGGAATTAGATCTTCAGTGTATGTGAATGAAGATGATAAAAGGAAAGGAGGGGACTGTTGGATCAAATAAAAAATTATTTATTCATCATTTACTTTATGTCCTGTCGTGTGCTTGCCTTTCAGGGAACTTTTAATTTAGTTGAATGTACATTTTCTAAGAACATCTAGTGAAGCACTAAACCAGAGTGTATTGCGCATTAGAACTCCCAGTGTATAGAAAAGATGCTATGTTCCCATGCAGTTGGGCTAGTGGTGGTTCTTCAATGGTTAAGTGTTTCTTGTGGATGTGGTTGGTTCTCAAACTCCTGCAGCCACTTTCCTTTCTTGCCCTTCATCTTGTGTGCTAACATTGCACATATATATTCAAAATCCCCAAACACAGGAGTTCTAACCCTGACACTTCTGAATAAATTTACCAAGACAATGAAATAACCAACTGAAAATTCAGCAGCATACTGGGTATCTCAGGACACTTTGCCAATGTTCAGTAGGAAAATTCTATCACAGTGATGTGATGACGTTCATTCCCATTCTGTTCCTCCCTGGCACTCAGGGTAAATGGTGCCCCTTGGGATGTGATTCTGTGCCTCCTTGGAGATACCCACTGGGATTTCTGAACCATCCAGGTGCAGGCATCCCAGGAGCCAGTGTCCCCAACACCAGTGAGCACACCACTCACTCCCTGTCTGCCCCCATGTCACCAGTTCACAGATCCTGAATCACAGGTGAAAACTCTGTCATTGTTTCCCATAAGGTTTTTTTTTTTTCAGGCTTTCTACTGAAACCCTCATATATTATTAATGGGAGACCATGGAGCAAATGAATGTGTTATTATAATTAAACTGACACTTGAATGAGAGGAGTTGGATGTTCAGGGAGACACATTAGTTTGCTCCCTCTGGGGCAGACCCTAAGAAAGCAAAGGGTATTCACTGGTGTTCATCCCCTGCCCCCACCACATGTCCTCTGTTTCTTATCTGCATCTGCCAGCCATAGAGGATTAATGAACTTGAATTCAACCTCACCAGCTCCCTGTGATTAAATTATTTCTCTCCTCATTTTGCATGGATACTTTAAGCTAGGCAGGCAGGGTGTCATTTCCCTCCATCTTGGAAAGTGTTCCAAGGGGACAGAGGCCACTCAGAAAAACACCAGTAAATCCTGTTGGCTTCAAGTTTGGATTTGCGTCCTGCCTTGGGGCAATGGGTTGGCCAGAGGCCTGGGAGAAGGAGGGGGGTGGAAGAAAAAAAAAGTCTTGCGTCAAGACCAGAAGTTACATTGCCTTGCAGTTCCCTTTATCCTTTCTTTCAAGTAAGCGTTCACTTCTTTTTACACAAACTCAGGTCAAGCCGTGGTCAGATTCTGTCCGTCAAAGGAGGGGTGAGGACAGGGGACATATTGACAGTCTGATACCCTGGCATTTCCCGACGTCATTCTTCACCCTACAAAGGCTGGTTCCTCCTGCTTCCTTTGCTTTCCCAGAGTGCTTACTTCTTCTAACCAGTGAAAACTGAATCTCACAAGTAACCCCCCAAAATTGGTATCTTGATTGGTGAAGTTCATTCCTGGGTCAGTTATTGAGGTACCTGCTGAGGCCCCATTCCTGCCCAAGCATTTTTTTTGTGCGAGATAATAGTTGAATTGACCCAGACCTCCTTCCAACCTAGGGTAGAATATGTGTCTCATCTCTCCCCTTGGTGAAACTGCAGATCCTCTCTCTGAGTCCTCTTTGAAACCAAATTCTTCATATGTCATCTTAATCATTACAAAAGCTTTTTACCTTATCTCCTGAATTACATATATATAGATTACAGTTCCTTGAACCACAGGTGAAAACTGTCATTGTTTCCCATAAAGTTTTCCATAAAGTCCATGTAATTACATATATATATATATATATATAATTATAGGGAAGTAGAATCAAGTTTCTTGAGAGTTAGACATGATTGAGATTGTGTTTTTGTTAAGGAAGCATTGACCCAAACCTCATATATATATATAATTATATGTATATAATTACATAGAGAAAAAACTTCATGAGCTTTTGGAAACTGAACCAATGTTTGTTGATGATTGCATTCTGCCTTCCATATATACATGCTTGTATTATGACTTATTTAAGTAGAGGGGCTCATGTTGTCTGCAAATTGATCTTTTGGCCTACTCATGAGCTTTTGGAAACTGAACCAAAAATATCTATTGGTGATACCACAAAGACCCTATGAAAATGACTTTAAATGTAACTTCCTATAAGAGATATGCTGAAAACTTGCTTATGACTTTAGGGTGATTTTCACTCATTAGATATCTCCTCTTTTGGCTCCATATATAAGATGAGGAGAGAGCACTGAGAAGATAAGATGCCAGCCAGGCTCCAGGACGCATCCCTTCCAGCATGAGTTCTATGTCCACTAAAGAGATGGACCAGAGTGCCCACAGCAGCATTGTTCTTAACAGCACAATCTGGAAACAGCTCACATGTCTGCATGCAGAACAGTGGACACATAGGTTATGGTCGATTCATTCAACATAGAGCAGTGTGGAAAGGAGCAGCTTACTGTCACCTGCAACACGATGACAAAATGTCAAGTGAAAGCAGACAGCTGCAAAGAGTACTGACTCCATGGTTCCATTTCTATGAAGTTCAAAACTGGGCAAAACTAATTTGTGGTGATGCAGGTCAGAATAGTGTCAACTGGGAAGGGTCATGGGGCAGGGGTCTGGGGTCCAAAAAACCTGTATATCTTCATCTAGGTGGGGTCACCCAGGTGGATGCATGTCTAAAAATCAATTGAGTTGCTTATTTAAATGTGTGCATTTTGCCATATGTAAGTGAGACACTAGGTTCAATCTTAAAAGAAAAAGATGAGTCACAGAGTCTCTGGCTTGGAGGAGCTCATGGTCTGGTAAGAGAGAAAAATGCAAAGAGAATCATTTCCCTGCAATGTGTGCTAAGTGTGGTCATAGAGGCACTTACAACGAGGAGAGACAGGGGCAAGTATGGGACTCAGGGAGGGAGGAGGAGAGGTGCACAGAATTTTGGAAGGAGGGAGGACGCTTCAGGAGAGGGACAGCCAGTGTGTCTGGTGTGGTCCATGCCACTGTCACACCAGTGAAGCTGCTCTATAGAAGGCCACTAAATCCCGGGGATCTTTCCCAGGTTTTCTACTCTTTGATCTCTGGGGCATTTGGTTTTTCAATGGCCTTCATTTTTGGAAACGCTCTCCTGCTTAGCATCAGTGACATTTCCCATTGGTTTTTCTTCTCACTCTTGGCCATTTCTTTTTGTTTTTCTTCCTGGTTTCTGCCCTTTAAAGGCCGCTGTCCCACAAGGGCTGGCTGAGTTGTCTTCCTCTCTCATCCTGTCTGTGGGCAGCCTCATCCATTGGTGCCCATGGTTTTAGCTAACCCTACCTCCCCGTCTACCTCCCCACAACTCCACTGCCCAAATGTTGTTGACTACAAATATGGAATCTCTGACCCATATATCCACCATTACCTTAAGAATTGTGTTTTACATGTTGAGTGGACATGATTACTCAGATGTCCTGCAGACAACCCAAAATTTTATATTTCCAAAACTGGGCTTTTCATCTCCCCTCCTCCCCAAATGTTTCTCCTCTTGTTCTCCTCATCCAGCAGACTGTCTTGAGAGCTGCCTTTTGTCCCAGACTCAGATGGGTGGCCTCTCTCTGCTCTTCGGCCCTACCTTCTGTGCACCCCACCATGGCACAATTCATGCTTGATTCACAGCAAGGAGCAAAATGGAGGCAGCCACTGTTGTGTGTCTCCACCGCTAAATGAGGATCTCCCAAGCGCAAGGCTGCAGGGGGGCTTCGGGAGAATGCTTGAATGCTTGGTGGAATATGATTAGGCTTACATTCTTTTTTTTTTTTTTTTTTTTTTTTTTAGAGACAGGGTCTTGCTCTGTCACCCAGGCTGGAGTGCAATGGTGCGATCTTGGCTCACTGCAACCTCCACTTCCTGGGTTCAAGCGATTCTCATGCCTCAGCCTCCCCAGTAGCTGGGATTACGTGTGTGTACCACCACACCCAGATAATTTTTGTATTTTTAGTCAAGTCGGGGCTGCACCATGTTGGTCAGGCTGGTCTCAAACTCCTGAGCTTGTGATCGGCCCACCTTGGCCTCCCAAAGTGCTGGAATGACAGGTGTGAGCCACCGTGCCGAGCCCATTCTTTACTTGGAATTGCTTCAGAGTTTTCCTGTTCTTTCCCATAGCTCTGTGTGAACACTGGAATTATGAACCTGGTATTAGTTTGGCGCAGAGACAGAAATGTAACTGTTGACTTAGGAAGAATGGGAACCTACTGAATAGCATTGGATTCAACCCGGGGCACAATTGAATCCAGGGCCTTCGAGGATGGTGTCATTCAAATTTGGTCTCTCCCTTTCCCTCTGCTCTCTGTATCTCAGCTTTCCTACCTGGTGGCTTTGCTCTCGGGGGAAAACCAAAACCTCAGGACTTACTTGGCCTTTGTGGCTGGCAGTTCCAGCAGAGAGAGGAAGCTTCTTTTCATGATAGCATCTCTGCACCCATCTGGGACTGTGGTCTCCCCACTGAGCCAATCACCAAGGCAAGGCAGGTGGAATGCTCCTGCACCTGCCAGGAGCTCCATGTCTAGCAAACTCTCCAAAGGCCTGAGTCTGGGGTACAGTCAACCCCACAGGAAACCTGAAGGGCAGTTAGCAGAAGAAGAAGGAACTTAAGCTGGTCAGGCAAAACAGCACTCATGCATCAGAGGCCATCTGTGAGGAGGCATGGGAGGCACAGCTGGCCAGGCAGGGCTTGAAGCTGGCGACACCATGCTCCAGGCCCTGTCTGGGCCTCTCACTTGTGGCTTAGCCTCAGACTTACTCCATCCAGAGCTGTCCTCCTGTCAGCCCCACACTTCCTACTCAATGGGTCATTGTCAGTGAACAGGACTCAATGAAAGGGAGCCTTTTAACCTGTATTTTCAATTTGCCCTCTGTCTTTACCTGCCGTGGCCTGTGCTGTGTTGTGGGAATGAGGAAGGAGGTGCAGCAGCCAGTGCTGGCTGGTTTGTGCGTATCACCTGCAAATCATGCAGCATGATGCCATGGCAGGGTCAGGCTTCCAGCACCCGCAGCTCTTACACCTTTCTGTTCCACACAGGACCTGATGCTGGGCTCCGGGCCACCCCTGCCCCTGGTGTTGCTCAAACTAGAAACAGAAGCCATGCTAGAAGACAGGCAGAGCTGCTGACCTAGGCTCAAAGCCAAGGTGAGGTGCAGACAACGGGCAGGCACTGGAGCAGCAAGGACCATCACGCAGTTCCCGTGTCCATGCATGATCTGTCCAGTGATGCCTGGTGCTCTTAAATACCATCCACAGTTCCAGTCCTGGCCCTGCCGCCACATTAGCTTTGCTCTCATGCTACCCTTCCAGCCAGACCTCCGTGTTTTTATCAGGAAAATGAGAAGCTGGATGTCAACGCTCCTTTTCAATGATTCTGAGATACTGCATTTAGGGAGAAAACCCCACCAAACTCATGCTCAATACAAACCCTATTTCTTGGGGTAGATTTGATTTAAAACGTCACCATAAACCATTTAAAGCATCCAGTAATTTACTAGTAATGCATTTCCTGATGAGGGGAGGGAAGGCCGCGGTTTCTCTCTCTCCTACTGATTCAGTATGCACTGTTCCCTAAAATAAAAATCAGCTTCAGCGAAAGCTGCTGAAAGTTTTATGTCGCCTTAGCGCACACCACACCTACACTCAGCGGGACATTGTTTCCTTGTTAGAGGATACATAGCAGAGAGCTCCAAATAATAGCTCAGCTGTCCAACGTCTACTTAATGGATTAGCAAAGTTAACAAATGATATCTTATTCCTGGCTCCTTCTGCTGAAATGCGATCCTTCCACAGGCTGGAAACTGTTCCCACTTGGTGACCTTCCTCCTTTCGGGGAATGAACGTATTTGCTTCTCTCAACCTAGGCCTTTCCCCTCACCACAGAATAACCCAAAACATCTGGAGATACTGTGGGGTCTCTCTCAAGAAGATTACACGTTCTTTTAGGCTTTTACTTTTCTGGGAGATGAATCTTGACAGCTGGAAATTAGCAGCTGGAGTTATGGCAACAAGGCAGGCCCACCTCACAGTCCCAGGGGACGTCTCCCGGCCTTCTCTTCAGCATCATCTCTGCTGTTCCCTGCTTTCTCTCCCTCCTTCCTTCTTCTTTCTTTCTTTCCTCAAGATGTTTCACTGAACCTTGAGATTGTAAGGCAAGTAGATGCTTCCTCCTCCTCCTCCCTCCCACTTCTAGCAGGGAAAGAGGCCCCTGAATAGGAGTTTGCCATTCCTGGCTCCCAGTACACTTCCTCTGGGCCTGGCCTGAGGCCAGGGCTGCCACTTAATGGGGCAGGTTTTACTTCATCTGGAAATACCCTTGAAGGCCATCTAGCTCTGGCCTCTGTGTAGTTGTCAGCTACAGCTAAAGACCTTGAAGGCAGGTAGAACATGCTCCTCTGTCCCTTCTGTCATTAGAGGCTTTTCAGAGCTGGTCCATGCCATCTCTAATCACTCATTCATACCTTTCACACTAATCTTCAAGCCAGGGACCTGGTTGAGTGTCTGCTCCATGACAGGCAGGGGACTCTTTGCCCATGGAAGCTCTAGGGTCATTTTCCAGCTGAGGTTTAAAAAAAAAATGGGAAGAGGTGGGTCAGAGGATACCCACAGAGTAGAAAAGGTGTATTACTTTCAGGTTGCCACCAATATCCTGGGGTCTCTCCTCTTCAGCTCCCAGTTGAGAGCTGTCAGCTAGATACTTCAAGACCAACTTTTGCTAATGTTTGGTTAGAGAACTTACTTGGCCTTTGTGGCTGGCAGTTCCAGCAGAGAGAGGAAAAAAGAGGAATAAAATCCTCCTTTGAGTGCTGATGGTCACAAGGATGCCCATTGCTATGAAGAGCTGGGACTTGGAGCGGAAAAGTCAATGCGTCATAGGATGTTTTAAGGATGGACTATTTCAGGAAAAGACGTATATTCCCTTGGGATATGAGCAAGTGTGTATGTTGTGGGGAGGGGGGAGGTAGAAAATCGGGTGATGGGAACACACGGAGAGTGTGGGAAGACACTCATGACTGAAGTGCAGGAGGGTCTAAAGAGCCAGCCTTGTCTGTGCTGGCTGATTTCGGTACAGGTGGAATGTGAAATATGAACTATTTACACTTCTCCTATTTCCATGGAATAAGAAAAACAGAGAAAGCTGGGCACAGAGCTATAACTGAGCTCCCTTCTTCTGAGCTCCAAACCACTTCTTTAAAATGGACCGTTAGATCTTGGAGGAAGCCGTTTTCCACTAGGCCTAGTGGTGCTGGAGCAGAGCTTGTGCCACCAGCTGAGAAAACAAACCCGAGAAGGAGAAAGTATACTCAGGTTAACAGGCCCCGGGCAAAAAGTCTCCATGTGCTGCCTCCCTGCCTGGCTGCCCTCCCCCGGGGCTGGAACCCTGGGTTTTGGCAGGCGAGGTCTCAGGTAGGGGCCGAGGATTGGCTGGCCCAGCCACATAGCACATAAAGAGATTTACAGTCTTCTACTTCTGACTTTTATTAAATGAAAACCAGAGGTATAAAAATGAGGCAGCAAATAACACCATAACAGGAAATAAAAGGTGCAAAGCAGGGGCAAAGCCGCACCTTGAGGATAGCGTGTCCATTGCGATGCGGGTGTTCATGGCCACAACTCTCACCAGCCACGCTCCACAGAGAGGCGGCCACCGCGGAGGAAGGTGACAGGGGAGGACTGTCTGCATCAGGGGTTCGCAGGGCTAGAGCTCACTGACAAAGGTTTAAGCTCTGGTGAAATCTTAACTGTGCCTCATCAAGATTTTTCCTCATTTGCTTGGAAATCTTTGTTTATTCTAAGTAACATCCCATATATTTGCTTCCAGTTTGTTTTATACTTCTCTGAAACTAGTTGAGTTAAAAGCCAGCTGATGCCAGATAACCCTTTATGGACTGTGCTTGTGGATGTGCCAGTATGTGTGTGAAAGAGAAAATATTCATACTTTTTCTTTTAAGTAGCCAGCCATTGGAGCTAAGTACGACATTCCAAGTGTTCATCCGTAGTTTCTGAGTGGGGTTTGTTCTTTGGAGGCAATCCGTGAAACCCCCAGCCACAGGGCTCTCATTTGATTGGCAGTTCCCAGCACTGAAGAGCAAATCCTGTTTCGGGAGCCACATGTATTTCTCTTCCTTTTCCAGACCCATACCTGGGCTCTGATTCATCAGCTAAATTCAGGTGGAAGATATCAGATGCTTATAAAAATATTCTAAAGTCATGCCTAAACTTTAAGGCGGAGAGGTCTAGATGTTTCATTAAACATTTATCACTTTTTTTGGAGGGAAAGGAACTTTATTTTCCTCTCTTGGGGAATTACCCAGAAGCCATAAAATGCTGTTTTATAACTGAATATCCCAGTTTACATCTCATGGAATGAAGCAAAATAAATACAAACTTTAAAAATATGGTGACAGCCCATATATTTTTAAAAGCAGTGTCACCATGGACCAACACAGCTCAAATATGGTTCTTTCATGTTTAACTGTATGGGGTGGGTAGATTCCCACCCCCATATCAGTTTTATTTCCCTATCAACTGTCTGATTTCTGCTGTAGTATTAATAAAAAGGAGTGGTAATGGAATCTTATGTCTTATTTACAAAGTAAAATGTTACCAAAATCTGAGAATAATCCCTAGAGATGAATTTATTTTCTCCTTTCCCCACTGGCCTTTCCCATTTTTCTTCGGTGGCTTTACTTTTGCTTTTCTTCGAGTTTTACTTTCCCTTAGAGTTTATGTGAAGGAAATGGAATGAGGTCTGGGAGTTGCTTCAAAACAGTCCAGTGGGGCGAGGCAGTGGGGGCTGCAGATTAGGTCTAGGTGAGAGCAGCTTGGGTGTGAACTAATTGTTACTGAAGCTACGTGTTGGGCACATGGAGGTTTATTATTCTGTTTTGTCATATGTTTGAACATTTCCATTAAAATGTCTTCCTCAATTCTCTCCAGATTCACTTTTCTCTTTTACTGGATCCCAGTTTGTTGATCCATAATTCTCTCCTGCAGACCTCACGTTTTGTTTTTTTTTTTTCTGGAAAGGGCACCATTTTGACTGTTTCATGACCTCTGGCAATGGGATTCCTGGAGCTGTTTGAAGATATCTCAACACGAGAAGACAATGCCTGCCACATGGTGTGGCTGTGTGCTGCCATCCAGCTTCTGTCAGGGCACGTGTAAGACACAGGTCCACCAGGGCACAGACTGATGTGAACAAGGTGGGTCCTGGGGCGCCGAAAGCTTCCTCCCTTTGGTTCCATTTTGCTGCCTTTTCTTCCCTCCCTTCATCTTCTCTTTGGCTCTCTTCAATATTTCTTCATCTTATTCCTTCTTTTTCCTTCTTTTCTCTCGGCACCAAGTCACCTCTTTCCTATCTCTGGTGTGGGAAAGCTGTTCTGTAGCCATTTCTCAAATTCTCTGGGGGTGGTAGGCCAGAGCTCTCAGCTGCTGTAGGGTATCCATCAAACTGTGCTCTACTTAACACAGAACACATCCAAACAGTGTCTAGACTTAGCCCTTGTTTGACGTGGGGCAGAGGAGTGCCAAGGGAAATAGCTTGAACTCTGTCTATAGTTGGGGAGTAGATATGCTCAAGCAAAGCAAATGGGATGTGTGTGGGGAGGACATTACCAGCTGAAGGCAGAAGGTAGAGATGGACCTGAACTTCTGAAAATCTTTCTGCTATGCCAGGCTCCCCAGAACCTCATAAAACTTGCCTCTATTCTCACTACACAAAGCTAAAATGGATGACCAGAAAGTAGATAGGAGGATCAAAATTCTACATTGCTTCATTAGGCAAGAATGACAAACTAGAGTCAATAAGGTAAAATGGAACATCAACAATTCCAAATTCCTGTATCCAGGTGAAAATAACCAATTGCAGTAGTATGATAAAGACCTAACATTATTCATATCCAAACGAACTGGGGCTGCCAAAAGTTTAGCCCAAGCCAATAACGAATGCAATTACTGAAAATGCAAACGTACTTTCAACTGTGTTAATAGATTTATAGCATACAGATCAGAGGAGGTAAGAGTTTCATATTATGGACACCACATTTTAAGAAAAATAATACATCTGGGAAAATCCAGAGGCAAGTTAGTGAGATGAAGAGGGGTCTGGAAACGATAAATTGTAAAGGATCATTGAATAAACCAGGGCTACCTCTCTTGAAGAGAAAGAATAGATGGTGGCTTCTCTTGGAGGGCAGAAAGAGGGCAGGCTGACAGAAGCTGCAGGGAGCTCCTGGTGACATAGAGCAAGCTCTCCTCCCTTCTCTCCAATGGTACATAGCTGCAGGGCCAGGATGAAGGCACGGAGCAGCTACTGGAGGACTCAGAAGAGCAAGCTGTGGAAGGTGGACTGGACTGGAGAAGGATCCCAGAGTTCCAAGTACTGCTGAGCTGGCAGTGTCTACCAGGTTTTTCCTCCAGTTCTCTTCACTGCTTTGTCCAGGAAGTGGGTGCAGCTGCAGAAGGGCTCAGCAGAGTGGGTAACTAAAGTTCCAGCTTTCCAGGTGGAGGATCAAAAAAGGGAGGCCCAGGGAACTAGCAGGACTCCCGAGAGCACAGAGAGGAAGGAGTTGGGGAAAGCAACCAGTCAAGGTGCTTATGAAATCCTGGGCTTCCTTGAGCTGCACGAATGAATCTGATTCTAATTAGCACACACAGGGCTTTGAGAACTGAAGTAACCGACAGGCCACTGTCTAGGGTCCAGATAGTCACTGAGTAGCACATTTGTGGACAGATCTAAATAACACTGCAAAGGCCCTGAAAATGGAACTGACCTTGAAACCACAGACCCAAGATGGCGGGTTGGAACTTAAGCCTGAACCTACCTGGGTTTTATTGTCTCCTAAGACAAAAATATCAACACTTTCCATAGGATTTAAACAAGATCCCTGTCATAATGCTCAAACTGTCTAGGACACAACCCAGAATTACTTGGCATGGGAAGAATTAGACAAATCTCAACTCAGACGGCAAAAAGCAATCAACAGACACTATTAAGATGACACTGATTTTGGAATTAAATAACAAAGATATTAGAGGCACTATTATTCATATTAAAATGTTCTAAAAAACAAATGTGGACACACTTGAAATAGATGGAAAGATAACTGTAGTTACCCACTCTGCTGAACTAAAAAATAAAATAACTGAAATTTAAAAACAACCTCACTGGGTGAGCCTATTTTCCTTTGTTTTTAATATGAAGTATTTAACTGTAATTTTATAATTGATTTTTTAACAATTGCCATTTCTAAACACCCATTTGCCAGTTCCAAAAAATTTAAAAATCAGCTCTCATGAACTGGTCCAAGCTAGCTTTATGGCACAGCTGACATCTACCATGAATGGTCTGTTGTGATGAACAGTAAATATCCCACATTGCAGGACTTCTTAGAGAATTTAATATAGAGATAAACATTGTTAAACACCACGTGAGAAATGAACATGTGTTTCTGAACATAGTTAACTTATTGTCCAGGGAAGATGCTTTGGGAAATGCTGATCTAAACGAGCAATTCAACTGCAGGTTGCTCTAATTCTTATTCTCTCTCTTGGTCCGTATCCACCTACACTCTTACTTTCACCCTGACTCTGAATCTTCAATCTGTTTTGCTCTTTTTGTCTTCTCTCCCCTGTAACTCATCTCTGGGACAAAGCAAGCCCTCATTATTATTATTATTTCAGATACAGCAGCCAAGTTTAAAATCTGGACTTACGGGTAGGAATTTTGGAAAGGTAATTTCTTTCTTATTTGGTGGAAAGGGATTTTTGCCATTACTCTTTCCCAGACTTCTTATAAGACTTACAACCTCAAAATTATCTCTCACAACATTCATACTCTTTGCAGCTATTAAATCATAGAGAAGATAGAGACTGAGAAGCTTGAGCAGGCCAGCCTCTGGGATACTGTTCGACATCAGCTCCCTTTCTGGTGGTCACATGCATGTGATTTGTCCCCACATCCCCGTCTGTGCTGACCTTCCTCCCACCACTTACTTACTGGGGCTCTCTGCCCTTGTTAACAAGAGTAGGAGCAGCCAAATAGTTAGGGATGATGTGATTTCCCCTTCACTCTCAGATGGACGATAGATCACAGACTCGCTATCATCAGCATCCCTGGGTCTCGTTGGGGAAACACTCCTTTTTATTACTTTAGACTATGGTTATGTCAATGAAAATCATCCCCGAACTACAGGACTTTGACTCAATAGCTAATTTCTCTTAATTTGCACACAGCTGTTTTACCTGTGTTGACAATTTTCCTGAAGAAAAATGTTACCCCTTGTGGAGTTAAAGTCTTTTTCAATTTTGCCAGCATTTCAAAAACAAATGGTGTGCTAGTGCAAAGTTGCTTTTCAGTGAACCATGGTCTTGCCAAAGCTGCACATCCTCCCACTACATCATGGCTGTGAAAGGGAACTTTTAAAGCAGGTGGTGCCTGAGGTTTAAGGCTGGCTGGAGACAAAAACAAATGGAGGAGGCAACTGGTTTGAAAAACTACAACTCCCGTGTGGGATCCCTGTTTGGAAATCAACATGTTAACTTGCAGTGGTTGAAATACTTAATTAAATTCAAAGTAGAAGCTGGCTGGCTCAAGACACCATCTCACCATTCCTTTACAAGCCCTTTAAAACTGTAATTCAAACTTTGGCAAGTTGGTTTTAAGGCAGATCTGTTGACACTTGTGGATGGCCAAAATCAGGCTGTTGGTTTGCTTATTCAAAAGAATGGAAATTGTCTATATGTACATGGTAACGGGACTGGGATTCATAATCATTCCCTATCAATATTATGTTTCATTTTGCTTCCAGAAATAGCAATACGCTTTCTTTCTTTAGACATTCCAGGTGGTTTGGAATATATAGATTTATTTACTTTTCTACTACTTCTAAAATTGCTGGTCTCATTAGTGAAATGAAGAAATTCAAGTTAAGTGTTGTCCTTCCTTGCATTTCTAACTCCTAAGGCAGAGCTGGTTGCACAAATTGTCAGCAAGTTGAATGAGTGAATGATGATGGCAATGGGTGAAGTGGTGTTTATGGTCATATACAGGGCTGAGTACCAAAGGTCAGCATTTCCTCTCAGTCGGTAATAGGCTCACTGCTGTTAGATAACAACTAATATTTTCAGGGGAAAAAAGTCAGCTAAAAATGAAGATTTATCCTTCCCCACCCAATCACAGAAAATGATTTTGTATTTATTTTGATCTAGGCCCATTGTTTTTGGCTGTGATTCAAGAAAAGTAGAACAACCCTCTTTCCAAGTGGGAATTTGGGGGCTGCTATCTTTCTCTATTTTTAAATCCTCAAAATCAATAGGGGTAATATTGCCCTCAAATGTGTAAAAATTCATTCTTAACAGGGATGATTTAAAAATCCTCTTTATATATAAGTCACAGATATACACATATGTAGTACATAAACACTCTATCTGTGGTATTAGAATCATATGGGGGAAATGTCTAAAAAGGGTTTGTTGGTGGTGGGGTGATAGTGAGCAAAATGTTGAGAAACACTGTTCTAGGTGGTCACATTTTTGATAACTTGCTATTTGTAACACTAAGCATAGTTTCAAAATCCACGACTCCATTTAGTCGTAAAGAGATCCCGTAGGTTGGACAGGGTAGAAATAACAGGTATCTCAACTATTCTAATTATTTCTAATTATGTATTTCCCAATCGTTTTTTTTTTCTTTTCTTTGAGACAGAGTCCTGATCTGCAATGCCGTGGCACAACCTTGGCTCACTGCAACCTCCGCCTCCTGGATTCAAACGATTCTCCTGCCTCAGCCTCCTGAGTAACTGGGACTACAGGCATGCACCATCACACCTGGCTAATTTTTTGTATGTTTAGAGAGATGGGGTTTTATCTTGACCAGGCTGGTCTTGAACTCTTGACCTCAAGAGATCCACCTTCCTCAGCCTCCTAAAGTGTTGGGATTACAGGCATGAGCCATTGTGCCCGGCCTATTTGTCAGTCTTAATGCCAAAATGTAACTATGTTATTTCAACTAACTTCAGTGTTGCTATTAATTTACAGATTTATATCATGTCTATGTTTACATTGATATGTTAGCTATGTAAATCTACTCCCATTACAATGAATTAAATTGATATAATCTTTTTAAGAAAGAAAGAATGGCCATTCATTTTAGACCATATTTGGCCCAACACAATAATAGTTAATTTGTGATTAGTTAACAATTAAGTTCTCTTTATTATAAATATATCATGATGACATATATGATGACAACTTCTTGGATATAATCTATTGCTGCCATTATTGTTGAGGTAAGAATTAAGGGAAATCTTCCCTTTCATGTATAAAGAGTTATATCCCCTTTTAATCTGTGATATCAGCATTTGTCCAAAAGCAGTTCTGTTTTCCAAAGATGATCATCCAGGCCAGGCATTAGAAAAACAGAGAGTTCTATTAAAAAGAAAACATAAATCTGAGCTGTGTATTTAAAACAAAGAAACTAGCGCTTTCCAAAGTAAATGAAACAGCATTTATCTTATTTTTCTCAGAAAGGGTAGGATTGAAGCTAACCCATTTACTATTTCAAAGTCATGAACAGATTGGTGAAATAGTGATGGATCCAGTGTATATTTTATAGTAGCATGGAATTTAAAAAATAGGAACTCCTACAATATTATTTCATCCAAAGCATAATAAATAGAGAGAGTAGGGTCACTGGAGTCGATGATTTAAACAAATACCATAGCTCAAGAGGCACCTCACGTCGTGCAGAAAAAGTTGAAAAATGGCATTAGTCTGCTTGGTGTTTTAAACACACTCCTCCTTCATGATTAACATGAAGATAAACCAAGCGAGGCCAGCTTTGCATTTTTCTTTTGGGTCAAAGGAAGTCACTGAGATATAATTTCATGTCCTACTTTGAAAATTTGGGGCTTAGTGTTATCATGATTTAGGCCATGTTTTTGATGGATTATACTGGGAAAGAAAAGTTGCTACAGTCCTCAGACCATTTAATTCCTTAGGAAAGTAACGTGATAGTTTCTCATGCCTCACATGAAGTCCACGCTGGGAAAAGGTGACCCTCTGAGTGCAAAGCCAGGCTTGAGGTGCGGGGTCTTAAGGCGCCCATAATATTGTTTGTGGGTAGGGAGAGTAGATGCTAAGTTCGTTGTTAAGTGAATAAATCAGACTGTGAACTTCTCTTGGGCAGGAACCGTGATTTTCTTGATCTAAAAGGGCATGAAGAAGGAGGGGGAAAATACTCGATTAGGTTGGTGCAAAAGTAATTGAGGTTTTGCCATTTAAAAGTAATGGCAAAACTTTTAATGGCAAAAATTGCAATTACTTATGATCTATAGACAAAGATCAGGCAAACAAAGTTCACACCCTTCAAAATCATCCTAGAGTCATTCCAGAAGACTGTAGACTTCAGCCCAAACCTTTAAACCTGCCTCAATTTCTACTGCTGTCAGATAAAACTTGCTTCTGTGCTTTTTCTTTCAGAAAAGGATTGATCCAGAAGGGTTGTGCAAATGACTTAATGGCTTTTAGACTTGTTTCTTTGTCAATAAATGGGGACACCGGTACTTACCTTTATGTTTCCTTATGTAGAAAGCGCTCAGTATATTGTGGGTGCTCCTTTAAGTAGGAACTCTCTAAAAGGGTTCAACTGAAACCAAAAGTTGCTGTGTGAAGACAGAATTGAGACCACCCATGCCAATATGATTTGTTTGTTCTTGGGACACTTTGCCCAAGGGAGATAAGATTGTAAATCAAAAATTAATTTCCCTGTTTGCTTCAGGAAATTTCTTCAGTGAATTTATTGAAGAAAATAGTCTGCTCACTGGGGCAAACAGCTTGCTTATTTAAAAAACAGTTAACTTACCCACACTCACTTCAAGACAGTCATTTTGTTGCATCCACCAATCCCAAATGCCCAGTCCCTACCATTCCTTACCTTGGAATACCTGCCTTAAACAACTTGAGCCCAGAGTCCAAAGTCAGAAGGCTCCACTGCTGACTTTGCTCTTCTGAGACTGCGAGGATTCCATGGAGGTGATGTTCTCTCTTCCTGCAGTGGGCTCAAATAAACTTAATTTTGCATAATTAGCAGTTAATTGACTGGTATCATTTTGGGGAGGTTCAACAGTAATGATTATACACTGGGTTTTGATCTCTTCATTGTATGTTTCATGTGTGTTTGTGCTAATGGCAGCGGCAGTATGCTTTCTTCTGCTCAGTCCTTGGGCTACTTACTCTCTGGTGTTACACTGGGTTTCTTTCTTTTCTTTTTTTTTTAAAGAAAAATCTATAATTTTTTAAAACTAAAAATTGTTTTGCATCTGGCTGGGCATGATGGCTCACGCCTGCAATCCCAATTCTTTGGGAGGCCAAGGTTGGGTGGATTGCTTGATTCCACAAGTTCAAAACCAGCCTAGGCAACATGGTGAAACTCTGTCTCTACAAAAAATTTTAAAAATTAGTCAGGTGTGGTGGTGTATACCTTTAGTCCCAGCTACTTGGGAGGCTGAAGGGAGAGGACTGCTTAAGCCTGAGAGGTCGAGGCTGTAGTGAGCTATGATTGCGCCACTGCATTCCAGCTTAGGTAGGTGTCAGAGTGAGACCCCCATCTCAAAAAAATATATATTTCGCATCTAGAAAAAAATGTTATTTTTCTTTTATTTTTCAGTGGCTTTTTAAATTTATTAAGTTTTTAAATTTACTTTTATTTTTAATTGACAAATTATAATTTTATATACTTATGGGGTATGCCATGATGCCATGATATAGGTACACTTGTAGAATGATTAAATCAAGCCAATTAACAGATCTATCACCTCATATACTTATTTTTTGTGCTGAGAACACTTTAACTTTACTCTTGGCAAGTTTGAAATACATAATACATTATTATTAACTATAGTCATCATGCTATGCATGACGGCTATGCATGGTGAGGCAGAAACACAAAAATGTATTTCTCCTAACCAAAATTTTGCACCCTTTGACCAACATCTCCCCAATCCATCCACTGTCCTTCCCTTGGTAACCACTATTCCACTCTCGACTGCTACGTGTTTGGCTATTTTCAATTCCACATATAAGTGAGATCACATTCTATCTGCCTCTCTGTGCCTTACCATACTGTCCTCCAGGTCAATTCATGTTGTAAAAAATGAGAGCATTTCCTTATTTTTAAAGGGTGAATGGTATTCCACTGTGAATACATATACCACATTTTCTTTATTTGTTCATCTGTTGCTGGACACAGGTTGATTCCATATCTTGGTCACTGCAAATAGTGCTGCAGTGAGCATGGGGATGAAGACATACTAACTTCAAATCCTTTGAGCATACACCCCAAAGTGAGATTGCTGGATTGTGTGGTAGTTCTATTGTTAGTTTCTTGAGGACCCTTTATGCTGGTTTCTATATTGCCTGTATTAATTTACATTCCCACCAACAGTATGCAGAAGCTCCCTTTTCTCACATCTGCACAGCTCAGTTCAGTTCCTAAGACAGCAGTGACATTGGCAGCCGAGGGAGCATCATGGATTCCAGCTTTGCTGATTGTCTAAAAGCCAAGGGGGCATCGCTACATGCCTAACTTACTTGGCTGCTGGGGACCTGGCTTATTCTCTTTCTTGTGTAGGAACCGCTACTTGCTGAGTATTCCAAAATACCTACTTAGTTGTTCCTGGGGAAAAAAATCCAGAAAGCAGCTAGAGCTGGGTACTCTGCTCAGGTGACGAAGATGGAAGCAAAGTTAATGAGTGACAGATGTCACACCAAAGATGACATTGAGTGGGCCGTTATTCCCAACCCTTGGTTTTTACCTGGGTTTGGCCGAACAGCAGCTAAGTCTTTGACTCGTTGTGTGACTCGGGCTGAATTCTATTGTTATCTGTCAGCCTTGATTCACAAAAGCCTCATTGCCTAAGCTGAGTTTTCCATCAGTCAGAGTAATAAATCAGCTAAATTATCTCAATCTGGCTTTTGACAGCTGAAAGCTCTTTAGGCCAGGAGAGGAAAGGAAACCTTCCTCTGTCTTCGCCAAAAGCTATAAAGCAGTCACATTTTTAAATGTATGTAAATTCATAGTCTTTTAAACATATTTTCATGCACTATAGACAAATAAGATTTTAAACTTGAAATTCCGTAGATGGCATAGTGCAGTCATTCCCAATTTGAGTGTCCTTGATGTCTAGGGGTTAGGATTGACAGATTCAGCAAATAAAATTACTAGAAGCCTAATTAAATTTAAATTTCAGATAAACAACAGACAGGTTTTAGCACAGATGTATCCCAAATATCATCTGGGACATACTTACACTAAAAAGTTATTTGTTGTTTATCTGAAATTCATATTTAACCGTATGTCTTGTGTTTTATCTGGCAGCCCTCCTAGGGATTCATGAAAGTGGTTGAACTAAAGCCAGGTTTCCTTACTCATCGTTCTAGAGTCTTTTGAGCATGCTGTGAGCTTGCTGTGCTTCTTAAATTGATTTATTAGGTTACCTGTGTGGTACAGAGCAAAATCCAATTAGCAAGAAACTACAAAAAAGGTATTGTCATGTAAAAACAGAAGTTTACTCTGGGAAAGGAAAAGGCAAGAATAAAATTGAATCTTTTGAGTTCAGGCTTCAGGGAGGGAATGGAGCAATGCCTAGCACAGATCTTAAGTGTAGTGGTTGGAAATAATATTCAACTGTCACAACTCGATGTGAAAGTGTGTCTTTCTATCATTCTTTCTTGCCAGGCTCATGCTCTGTGAAAGGCAGTCAGGGAGTCTGTTTTATGACACTGGGCTGATTGTGGCCAGATGTTATTCTTGCTGTTTGCTACATTTTATTGCTGTTATATTATCTTTAACTATTGAACGATGACATGTAATGAAACTCCTAATATACAGTAGTCAAAATCATTAAATTACGAGGTCTGTGAAGCCTATGTTTGTCTTGAAAGTATTTTTCAATACCTTCCACACTTCTCTAAAATCCATTCATTTATCTTAGTATCTTATAGCTAAGAGCCCTACATTCACACTCTGAAAAAAAACCCAACTTCTGGGGAAAATATGTTGATGTAGTTATTGTTTTCATTATCATACATCATGTTCACATTACTATGGGAAAGGGCCCTTTTCCCTTAGAGAGGAAAAAAAAAAATGTCCCGAGAGGCTGTGGAAGGTGAAAACACACCAAATACAACAGTGCCCTCCACTGTTCATTAAAGGAAAAAGTGCTTTTGTGATGTGGACAGGAGGAAGTAAAAAAGGTCTTTCTAACCAGAGGCAGATTCGGTTGCTGTTTGAAGCACAGGCGTTAGAGTATCAGAACATAAGTGATTGGAATCAGGCCATTTTTTAAAGTAGCAAGAACAGTGGAAAGAAGTGTCCACTGACTCTGGCTGGTAACTGAGAACGGAACTGTACAACATCTCGTGGGAGCGTTTTGCTGTGACGTCATCGCGGAGGATGTGGGGTCCTTCACCATGATTATATTTTCCCTCTCCTTTTTGTTGGAATAGATTCTGACAGACAAAAGCAAATTAAACTCAGATGCAGTTCTCCACAGTCTGGAGAGGAAGCTGGGTGTGAGTGCTGACCCTGAAGCCACAGGCTCTGTGAAGTTCGGTTTGCTTTGGAGCTTGACCCAGCTGCACCTGGGCGTCACCTGCTCCTCGCGGCAGCCCACCTGGAACAGCGGAAGTGTCTGTTTATTCCGCAGTGACGGCACTCTGTTACCAGTGCCTTCTACCCAGTGTGATTCCCCTGCTTGGGCTATCTTGTCTCATCCTAGAATTCTCACTGTGTCCTAGAAAGTCCCAGTGTTAGAGGTGTGAGGATCTTTAAAGACCTCTTAACCTGACCTCTGCGTTTTACACTTCATAAGTCTGAGGTGAGTCACTGAGTCATCTATATATAAATATTTTATTTCAACTAGCTGCAGTGTTGCTAATAACTAACTCTGTAAACAGTTTTGGTGGCAACACCAATTTTCAACGAGATGTTTCATAAAGGACCCATTATAATCAGGGAATATCCATGACGGTGGGTATCCAGCGACTGGGCTGAGGCTACTGAAACAGTTTGCTTTATTGCTTTTAGAGTCTGTTCTACTCATGGAAATGGATGAAGTCACACCCCAAGCTAATGAATGGTTAGTTTTGGTCTGCTGGTGAATTATTCTTCCATACTATCGGTATGTGAAGTCGATGGTAAGCCATTATAACCAAGGCAGGCCTAAAATGGGTTTCAAGTTTTTTACTGGCTTCTAGAGATGCCATCGAATCAAGTTAACTTCATGGCCAAATTAACATGCTTAAAAAAATGGACCAATATTTTAGTATAATTAAGCAACAAGAGAGATAAGCTAAGAGTATCTCAGACACTTTCTTTCGTAGACCAAAGAACTCTACAAAGTTTCTAAGTTCAACTCTTCTGAGTCTTAAGGTTTATAAAATTGAAAAGCAACATGAAATTAAACCAAAGCAAAAGAAAACACCAAACATGAGTTGACTCTCTTTAAAGGTCCTTAAAGCAGCTTCACCATTGAGCCACCCAGCCAAATGTTTCTAATAAATGGTGGTAAATGGAGTTATAGAAAATCAGTGTGTGTGTGGATGGTAGTCTCCCAGAAATCGAGTTAGAAATTGGTTGCCAGACCATCATCCTTCACCCACACTGTTAGGTTTATTTGTCACTACTGTTACTGAGGAGGTGGCCCCGGGGCAGTATAACCTCTGGTTTTCTGAAAAGTGCCGCATAGACTTCTTCTGTGACCAATTTCCATAAAGTTCGTTTAGCAGCTCAGATTTTATTAAGACTCTTGACAAAAACAGCTGCTAGAATTGCAAAGGAATGTAATAAAAAACATGGAGTCAGAAACAACCAGAGTCTATAAAAGCAATATCCAGAGTGGCCAAGCCCCTGTGGGGGTGCAAACTGATCCCGGTCTCCATCAGCACCACGCGGACCCCCATGGGACACCCAGGCTCGACTGCAGCGTGGAGGCTTGAGGCTCCTGCCATCACCCAGCTGATAACCTAGTTATGGTCTGGGCAGAATGCCAAGTAGAGAATAGCACAAGCAGGTGGGGCATGGAGTTTTAAAGAGTGAAGAAGCACTGGAGCAAATTCGTTTTATGTTGGTTTTATTACGTAGCAAAAAAAAAAAAAAAATCTCCAACACATACTCATTTACTAAAAAACAAAACAAAACAAAACAAAAATGTTCAGTTGATTGTAGTTTCCATATTAGCACGAAGGGGCACAAATTGGTGAGATGCATTTGGAAATCTTAGTGGAAAATTTTGGGTTTGAATATAAATACATAGCAGGAATTAGTGCTGACAATCCACTATTGTTAAGCTGCTCTGATCTGAGGCCTCTTTGAAATACGCTTCATATGCTGTTAGAATGACCTCTAGACCGCTCAGGGAAATAGAGCAACACAAGCACCGATATTGCTGTCCACATAAAAATGTAATATTCAGAAAATGGAAAAGTAGAAAGTATAGTTTATTTTTGTGGGTTTTGTCTGAAATCCCAAGTGAGGCCGTTTGAAGAAGCTGGCATGATAACGGAGGAAATGGAATCAAAAGTTAGTTCCCTCCCTTGGCACTGCCTCCGTCCCTTCCAGCACACAAGCACAGAATGAGGAGAGGACACTCTCTGGAGACTGTTGGAGTGCAGAATCGAATCTCCAAAGTAGGATGTAAGGACAGGCATTAGCAGGATTGGCCAGTGAAGAATATTTTGGGGAATATGGGGCAAGTGGCCGTCTTAGTGTGAAAGCTGGGGTATAACACCCTGTACCGTCTTCAGAAGATGGGATTCCACTTGGGGCTATAGAGAGGCAATCATTCAAGATCTCCCAGCTGTACAGCTCTAGGCAGTACTTACATTTGCAGTTGTCCCCTGCCCTCTCAATGCGAGTGTTATCCGCTTGGTTGGCTAATACAGAGGTCCTGCCATTCACTCATTCGTTCATTCAACAAACATGTGAGAGCTGATTGTGTGTCAATCACTGTGCTAAGCAATGGGGATGCAGAGATGCACACACAGCCCCTGTGCTCAAGGTCTTCATAGCTCAAACAGAGATAGACAAGGACAATGTAAATTCTATGGCAAAGGCGGGAGCACAGAGGAAGGTCAAATATCTCAGACTGGCAGGGTCTAGAAAGGGTTCAAAGATGAGGTAGCAGTGAACGGAGACACAGAAATAAAGTCAAGTCAGTGGATAAGGGATGGAGGGTTTTCAGTCCTTCAACAAGGACTCCTGGACAGCCTGGAGCATTTGGAAGGGCCTGTGCCCACTGAGGGAGGGTGGTGAGGCTGGAGCATGGGCAGGAGGAGGCTGTGGGAGAGGCTGGAGAGGCCAGGGAGGCCCTGCAGAGTCCAGGGTGAGATGGCAGCCTCCTTCACAGGGGGCTCATGGCTTCTTCCCTGTGTGAAGTAGAAACGTTCCTTTTTAAAGTTTCCTTTTTTGTTAAAGAATAAATAACTAATAAATAACTTTTTGTTAAGTCCTATCTTATGTAACTGTTAAACATGCATGCTTATAAGCACGCAATATATTCTATAGAATGTATATATAGGATATATCCTTGTACTTTAACCAAGATATCTGTGCTGGATGTGCTCACAGACATGTCCCAGCTCTCCACGGGTTTTACTTGTTTAGAAAAATTTTAAGTTATTAGCCAATCGGGTTTTAGTTTAGATTGTGAAGTCTGGCTCCAGCCAATGGAGATCAGACACAGCAGTGAGGATGACCCCAAATGTATAAGGAATAAATTTGTGTGTTTTCCTTTGTTCATTGTACTTTTGTGGCACAATGGCTAGCAAGGGTAACCTTCCTGCAGTCCAGGAAGCAAAAATTGCATTGCTGAAAGAGCCTTCTTTCAGTGCTGATTTTTCTTTGTGGCACCAGGCATCTACTTCCAACATCCCTACTCAGCTTGCACCATGTGAGGGGGACCAAAGTCTCAGACAGAGTTTGCTGTCCCCCTCGTTGCTCATGTTTTATAAGGAAGAGTGAATGTCTCAGTTGTCCAAATTCACCAAGAATTTGGTCTCAAACTGGGTTCTATAAACACTGGTCAATGTCCTCTGCAGAGGGGCTGAGAAAATGCTGGAAGAGCTGTTTCCCCCACACGCTGAAGACACGATCTATGAAGATCTATGAAGACGGGAAGGCACATATTACAGCTGAAATCCAGCTCCGTCGGCATCCGCAGGATGCACACGGGCCAATCCCGGCTGACACAAATGGTGGGAAGTGCATGTGCCACTTTCGTGGTGATCACAAACAGCACCGTAGCAGGTGACGCCACATAACACTGGGTGTGGGTGGCTTCATCCCCTCTGGAAATCACATCTTTGGTGGGCATCAGTGTGGACTTGGGTGAGGACTCATAAGTTTTGTGAGGGGTGTGTGTGTGTGTGAATTGTTTTTATTTTTCAGCTTTATTGGGACATAATTCATATACTTTACAACTCACCCATATAAAGTGCACAATTCAGTAGTTTTTGGCATACGACGTTATGCATTTTTTAAAATGGTAGTAAAATATATTTAACACAAAGTATACCATTTAATAATCTTTTAGTGTACAACAAACAGCATTAATTACATTCACAATTCTGTGCTACTGTCCCCATATCTAGTTCCAAAATGTTTGTATCAACCCAAGCAGAAACCCTGCCTAATAGTTATTAAGTAACTTTCCATTCCTCCTGTTCCCTAATCCCTCCCCTCCTTAATTGAATCTAATTTCTGTCTCTGTGAATTTGCCTATTCTGGGTGTTTCATGGAGGTGGAGCTATACACTATGTGTCCTTTTGTGTCTGGCTTATTTCACCTAGCATAATGTTCTCAAGGTGCATGCATGTTGTAGCATGTGTCAGAGTGTCCTTCCTTTACATGGTTGAATTGCATTCCATTGTACTTATTTTGTTTCTCCATTTATCTGTTGATGGACACTTGGGTTGTTTCCACTTTTTAGCCATTGTGGATAGTGCTCTGTGGATGAGAGTTAGTATCTGCTCAAGGCCTTGCTTTCAATTTGTTTGGGTGTATTCCTAAGAGCAGAATTGCTGGGTCATATGGTCATTGTTTAGTTTTTTGAGGGACGATCAAACTGTTTTCCATGGCAGCTGCATCATTTTACATTTCCACCAGCAAGTATGAGGGCTCTAATTTCCCTATATCCTCGGTGATACTTGTTTTCTATTTATTTATTTAACTTGTATTATAGTCACTTTAGTGAGTGTGAAGTGACATCTCCTTGGGATTTGATCACCATTTCCCTAGTAACTAATGATGCTGACTTTTCATGTCCTTATTGGCCGTTCGTATATCTTCTTGGAGAAATGTCTATCCAAATTAGTTGGACATTTTTAAATTGGGTTGTATGTCTTTCTGTTGTTGAGTTGTAGGTGTTCTTTACATATTCTGGATGTTAAACCTTTATCAGAAACATGATTTCCAAATATATTTTCCCATTCCACAGGCTGTCTTTTCACTTTCTTGTGAATGTCCTTGGATGATCCACAACTTTTCCAAAGTAGGTAAAATGGCATTTCTCCTTCCCTCCCTGTCCCCCTCCCAGGCCTCCTTGCTGCCTCCTTTCTCTGTGAAGGCAGACAATTAAGTGACTGTGGGAAGGAAGGGGCTTTGATGTGCTGGGACACCAAGGGAGACCTTCTCAATCTGGCTTTCTCAAAGAGGCCCTTTCTTTCCTGAGGGTATCACCCCGCAGAATATAAAATTCCTCATAGTGAATTAATCATTTCCCATCTACAGAGGCTACTTTTCAAAGTAAATATCCCAATCATCCCTCACTCCTGGGCAGAGTCCTAAGCTCTGCTCAGCCACATCTGCTTCTAGCATCCCATGTGTCAGGACGCCCACGTTCCGGGGCAGAAACTCCACCGTGCAATCACAGAGCAAGGCTGCTTCTAAGACCTTCATCTCTCCGCTGCTTCATAATGGGGAAGAGATGTGCCTGAATGTTTCAAATTAAGACGGGGTGTGGGAACCTAGTCCTGAAATGAAATGACAGAAACCTCAAAGCTGGGGTCATTGCAAAGGATGCTGTTCATGTTTTCCATCTGAGTCCAAGACGGAGCTTGGCGTTCTGCAGAGAGTAGTCCAGTCTCGTTAACGGAGTCAAGGCCACTCCTACTCCTGGCGCCCCTTCTCAGCCGGGTGAGTGCCCACACCTGCCAGCAGCCCTCCTCCTCTGTCAGCTGTCCCCAACTCTAGAGGTCCTGAGGGTGACGAGAACAGATTCATTCCCCAGGACTGTGCCAGTGAAACTCAGCCAGGGCCCTGTGTGTGTGTGTGTGTGTGTGTGTGTGTGTGTGTGTGTGTGTGTTTTTAACATTTACTATGGAAAATTCTAAGCACATGCAAAAGAAAACCTCCAGATTCCCACAGTCAGCTTCAACAATTATCCACGCATGGCCAATCTTGTTTCAATTTTACCCCCACCTTCCGCCCCCCCGCTCAGTACCATTCTAAAGCAAATTCCAGCCCTCATATAAATTCAGTCATCCAGGTTTCAGATTATATCTCCAAAAGATAAGGACTTATTAATATAAAGACCCAAATCCATGATCACATGTCAACAATATTAACAATGATTTCTTATCATCATCCCATATCCAGTAATGGCTCACTTTTCCAAATGTCTCTTCAATGTCTATTAATGATTCTGTTTGTTTGAATCATGGTTCCAAAAAAGATTCACACATTGCATTTGGTCAATATGTTTCTGATATAGCTACACTGGGTGATAAATAAGCTAAATCTGGTCCTTGGGAGAGGGAGTGGCAGGTAGTGTGTGAGGTGGACCTCATCACAACAGAGTCCCCTGAAGTGGGTCTTCAGAAAATGTTTGCAGGAGGTGGTTCTCAGAGAAGAGCATTCAGATGGAGGATGGTGTGGGGGGGTGGGTTCAGGGAAGTTTAGGTGGGATATTCACTTCGTGGCATTTAACATTTTTATAGTGAGACTACATTTGTACATCATGTATGAAATTTTAAAATGAGTTTAAAAATAAAGAAGGGAATAACATGAAGACAGTGCACCAGCCAGCTTGGCAGGTTCTGGAGACGTGGCTTGGAGACAGAGACGTATGTGCAAGATGCAGTAAGAACAAGTGAAGACCCTGAGCAGAGGAGAAGGCCAGGAGCTCCCTCCATCCTTTACCTCTGCCTTAGGCCAGAGGGACAGAAGAGAGGAAGACCTGGGTGTTCTTTGGTCCTTGGCCATGAGCTCCACCCCCCTTCTTCTGCTAGACCTGTGGATGTACCATTTTCTGCACGTAGATTTCAACTCTCTGCCTTACCCTGCTGTGAGTTTTAGGATCCTCTCCCTCCATGGCTCACCAGATACTGGATGCAATTACAAGAATCAGATACAGATGAAAAACAACTAGCTCTGATGAAAAATGCAGGTGGGACCAGTAGCCACAATGGCTTTTTAAATTTTAAAAAACCCTTGAAAAGGTCAAACTCCCTCCTGAGCCTCAGGTGCAGTTCTAGCCACCATCCTTCATCCCACTGGAGAGAGTAGGGCAGGACGCCTGACCTGGCCTGAAGATGGCGAGCCCAGGAGAGGCAGAGGTGCGCCTGCCTTTACTTCCTTCTCCCAAGCAAACCCGGTAAATAGAGTTCCCCATTCTCTGGGGAGGAGAGGGTGAGGGATGGAGAGAAGCTGCAAGACTCCTCCCCAGAGGAGTGTAGTGGAAAGTCCATTCTCTCTTAGAAAACCTAAGGAGGCAGGGATAATGCAGCCTCTAGCTTAGCCTCTGTGCTTCACTTACCTAACTGGGAATGTCTTTCCCTCTCCCGTACTGAAAAGAGAAACAGTCTTTTAAATGCCTCATCCCAACCACCATGCTGCACCACTGTAAGGCTCTTTAGGGCCAAGTAAGAAGTGCCTGTGTTCAGACTCTGCCCTTAGGGCATAGGGATCTAGTGAGGAGAAATAGCATAGACTTCAAGGTGAGTGACTGAATGTATTTGGCTGCTGTTGGCACATATACACTTTGGAATACTCTGCAGCCATAAAAAAGGATGAGTTCATGTCCTTTGCGGGGACATGGATGAATCTGGAAATCATCATTCTCAGCAAACTGACACAAGAACAGAAAACCAAACACTGCATGTTCTCACTCATAGGCGGGTGTTGAACAATGACGATGGACACAGGGAGGGGAATATCACACACTGGGGTCTGTTAGGGGTTGGGGGGCTAAGGGAGGGATAGCAGGAGATGGGGAGATTGGGGAGGGATAATATTAGGAGAAATACCTAATGTAGGTGATAGGGTATGGTGGCAGCAAACCACTATGGCATGTGTATACCTATGTAACAATCCTTCATGATCTGCACATGTACCCCAGAGCTTAAAGTAAAATAAAAGATAACATCCTAAAGATGTAACCAGGAGGCCAGCAGAAAGCCCCTGCTTTAAATGTTCTAATCTGACTCAAAAGCCTCATTTCTAAGGCAAGTTATCTCCAAATGGAAGATTCAATACTGTTCTGTTCATGTGGCAATGAAGCACGAAATCTACAGCTGTGGAAATATGGATCCCATTGTACACAATTTTTTAAATAGACTATTTCTTAAAGCAGTTCTAGGTTCATAACTTGAGGGCAGAACACAGAGATTTCCCATGCACCGTCTGTCCCTCCCTCAGCCTCCCCCACCATCAGCATCCCCCACCCGGTGAGACATCACTTACAATGGATGAACCTGCATTGACACATCATTATCGCTGAGAGCACATGGTTTGCATTAGGGCTCACTCTTGGAGCTGTATTTAATACATTCTATGGTTTGAGTAAAAGCCTAATGACATTATCCTCTGTGTAGTAACACACAGAGCAGTCTCACCACCCTAAAAATCATCTGTGTTCTAACCACTCAACCCCGGTCCAAAGATGGAATTGGCTTTTATTTGTGATTCTGGAATTGGGCAACACCTCATTCTGTAAAGCAGAATGAGTGCTCCAATGAGATGAGCAGAGGCCATCTGCTTTTTTTTTTTTTTTTTTTTGGAGACAGAATTTCACTCTTGGCTGGAGGGCAATGGTCTCGGCTCACTGCAACCTCTGCCTCCTGGGTTCAAATGATTCTCCTGCCTAAGCCTCCCAAGAAGCTGGGATTACAGGCGCCCACCACCACGCCCAGTTAATTTTTGTATTTTTAGTAGAGACAGGGTCTCACCATGTTGGCCAGGCTGGTCTTGAACTGCTGACCTCAGGTGATCTGCCCACCTCAGCCTCCCAAAGTGTTGAGGTTGCAGATGTGAGCCACTGTGCCCGGCCCTAGGCAGTTAGCCCTATAGGCAGAAAAGAGCTGAAGAAAGCAGCGATGGGACAAAAAAGTAGATTGGGTGCATCCAAGTTACTTTCTTCGTAGGGTTAAAACAGAGGGGACTTCCTTGTCACGGGGATTCCGGTTGACTGTAATATCCTAGGTTTTTTGGGGGAGGAAAACAGACTTGTTTCAAAGTTGAGCCTGATTATGTGGCACTGAGCACAAGGGACTCCATTCTGGCTTGGTGTGGTCTGCTGGGGCCTAGCGCAGGAGCTTGGCCCAAACCAATGGCCTCCTGTGAAATCTGTTTACCACCACCCAGTGGCTTTTCAGGTCCTTGGGTTTTGACTCCTTTTTGCAGGCTCGGCCATCTTTTATGTCTTCCAGACCACTGGGACTCTAGAGTTTCTGTCTTAGTCCCGGAGAGTTTTCTGAGAATTTCCATTCCCAACATTGTCCCTCACTTAGCCTGCAACAGTATCCCCTTTCTTTGTCTCATTAACTGCCATTATAAGCTAATTTATTCATGTAAATCAAGGAATCCCCCAAAAGAAAAAATATACCAACTGAGTGAGGGCAGAGCAAAGAAATAAAAGTATATGGTAATGTTATGGTAATAGCATTTTTATTATTCAAAGAGCATGATTTTTCCCCAAGGCTGTGAACAAAAGTTGTTGATTTATATGATGGGTTGTACTCTTTCAGAATATAGTTATTTATTTTAATTTAATAATTGCAACATCTAGGGTTAAGTCATCTTAAGGCACAATTATAGAGGAATAACAATTAGTTAATTGAAATATGTGACTAGTATAAAATTACCAGTTTTAAAGTCAGTAAAACATAGGACGATCTTAACTTACACAAATGAAGACTGAAAGGTTGTGTTGTCTTGGCCAATGATCCAGTTGCAAAAGTAGAGGGTAATTTAACCTCATGCAATTCCCTAGTTCAAGCTGTGATGATGGATGTCCACTACATTTATTTTATGTTGACATAGAGTGGTTAACCTAAGCACAAATGTTTGATAATAACAGTGTATATAGCAGGCCTGGACATATGAGGTTTGTTCATTATTTCAGAATTAACTTTTGCAGTGATAAAAGTCAGGGACGTGCAGAGAGAAGAAGAAGAAAAGGAAAAATTCTTGGCATAAATTGTTCATCAACAGGCGATTTTCATTAAAACAAGGTTAGGATCAACTCTGAAAAGCTTGATAAATCCCTGATAAGGTGCCCAGATGTTCTAATGAACTTTGTTGGGGGTTTTGCCATTTCAAGTTTATGTGTTTTGCCCAAAGGCCAATGATTGGGATGGCCTCAGCATCTGATATTGATTCTTCAAAGAAGCAACCCCTCCTTGCCCCAGGACATTGAGTGCCTGCTGGAGAGGCTGCAAATTGGATCAGCCTAATAGAAACTGCAGTCATGCCTGGAAGCAATATTCCGGCTCACTTTTCCAGGAACAGCGTTCCAAGAAAGAAAGGATTCTTGGGATCTTTTCGCTGCCTGACAGTGATGAGTCTGTTTTTCAGGCCAGAGTGCAGGCTGCCTTCTAAGACCCCCAATACGTTTTCAAGTCTGCTTCTTGAAGGCCCGAGCACAGAAGATTCACTCAAAAACCAGTTGATCCACAGTTTTTGGGTTGATTTCTCAGGCTCTGGGGATTCAGAGATGAATAAAGCAGGGTCTCTCTTCTCGAGGATCCTTACAGGCCTGTAGAGATGTATGTCAACTGACAAAGATCGTGATGTGGCAAAAGCATAAGAAGACTGTTAGGTTCCGAGACCGTCAGCCTAAAGCTCCCATGTGAGGCTTGATGGCTGCTGACACCCAGAACTCTGTGCTGTCTCACATGCACCTGCGCTACTAGATGTGCTGAATTCATTTCACCAAAGAAAGATTTGTCATCAGTTGTTCGTCCTAATCTGATTGCTCCAAATTTTGTAACATTTACAACAGGAAAGAAGGAAATGCACAGATATCAGTCACCCAAGCTATAAAATGATTTTTTAAAAAGTTAGCTTTCATTTGGAATTTGGTTCAAAATATAAGACCAAAGAAATTCTATTGTCCTACAAAAGTGCATCAAGATTCATAGCTGAATTTGGAGATATTTTACTTCAAATAAAGGTATGTTCTGTCTTTTAAAAAAAAAAAATCAGCCTTCACTTGAAGTTAGCTACAAAAAAATGAGTATATAAATTTCAGGATTAGTTGATCTAGCCCACTGTTCTTAATGCTATATCGCTGTAGCATTTATTTAACACAGTAATAGGCTGCTAGATCTGAATGGAAGCCTAGCCCCAGAATGGCAAATCACTTTCATTAAAAAAGCCAGTAGCAGTGGGTTGGTGGTGGCTGCCTGGAGCCCAGGGTTGAGAAGAATTCCAAGTTCATGTTGGAGCCCAGGGAAGTGATCAACAGATGATGTCTGCCATGAAACTGACTTGGGGAGAAAGCGCAAGCCTCATAGGTGCCAGGCTCCTTTTCTCATGAATAAGAAAAGGGACGCCCCGAAGCCACAGACATACAATAAGCTCAGTGAGTGCTCCTGGCAGAGCTTAGAGCAGACCCGTGTTTCCCCCCATGTAGAGGAGTACATGCCGCAAAGGAGGAGTTGAGTCAGCCAGGGGAGCCAGCAGTCGGCAGGGAGGGCATACACGTGGATCAGCCCTGGCGGCACATGCCACACCGTGCACTGGGGAGCCGTTATGGCTCCAGCCCAGTTTCCTGTCCACTGGAGGCCTTTCCTTGGCAGTGGATGGGGACAGACAGCAGGACTTGACCGAGCAGAGAATGAGGGGAGGGATGTGCCCCGGCATATGGGAGAAGCAGCATTCCTTGCACGAGTGGCAGCGATTAGTCACACTTGGTTCTAACCATGCTTCCAAGCCTGGCTTATCTTTAACACCCAGTCTACCTGAAGACAAACAATATAAAGGAGAGAAAAAACACTTTGGGGTCATTTGGAATTACTTGCGTCACAGCGCCAATGACAAGGGCAGCCATCGAGCCGCGGAGCAAGGGGAGGAAGCTGGGTGCCAGGTCTGCAGCTCAGCCGCCAGCTTCTCACCTTGTGCAAAAAGTACTTTTGTTAGACATTCCTGGTCAGGACTTAGAAACTGATGTTTTGTTCCAACGGTTCTTTATCCTGAGATATCTCCAAACTAGGTAGCTTTCACGAAAATGTAAAAAAAAAACAACAAACCCCCCTCCACACACACACATTAAAAATTGCAACCTCTGAATTGAGCTGGCAAGAATAGTATATTTGAGAAGAATAAAAATTTCATTGTGGGGGTTTCTATACTAATGAAGTAGCAAAATTTGAGGCCTAGAATAATAACTAAAAAAAAATGTAGTTGGATTCTAATGGAACAGAAGACTAATTATTTGAAGACAGTGGAGCAAACACCAGCAAGTGCTCATGGGCAGAAATCACCAGTATTATAATCTATGTGGTGGAAATGATATTTCTGAATTCTGTTCTGAAATCTGAACAGGACATGGTTCTTCTGTTTTGGTGAACTCCTATCCACGGGTGGAGTGTTTTGGGTGTTGACACCACCCATGTTCTGATATGAGGAATGTTCCCAGCTCCTCTCTCTTCTCTATGACCTTGGTTTAGGTTGATATCTTAGTGTGAACACCCTTGTCACCATGTGACATGTCCAAGCCTGACCTACCCTTGCAGGCCCTGATGAAATTCTCTCTCTTATCTTTGCCTCATAGTCTCACTCACTGAAGCTCTCTTTCCCTTGTTTGAACAATTGCCGTTCCATTTGCCCCCGCACTTACTTTTAATGCTACCCATCACTTGTACAAAATGGTGACTTTGACTACAGACTTGTGGTGCAGTGAACAGATTTGTCCAAAACTGCCCCGGGGGCTCTGACTTTGCCTGGTAGATAAACTCTCTGGTACAGAGGGGTTTCCCAAATTTTTTCAGTAGAAGAAGCTGCCCCAAACCTCATTTTCCTCAGGACTGGGGATTCCTCCCATTGCAGAAAGGACCCCAGATTCCCACGGGTGCACACATTCTCCAGGCTCAGGGTGGCTGTTGTTCAACAGGCGTTTCATTCTGTAAAGAGCGACAGAGCAAACCCAGACTGTCTGGCGCTGAGTATAGTCTGGCGATGTTGATGTCCCCACGGACGGGGCTGCTTTGCTGTGGGGTCCCTGTGAAGAGGGAGACCCATGGCCCCTTCTGGAACACAGCCTGCGTGTTAGGTCCTACTGTGCCCAGGGCTGGCACACTGCACTGTAGGGTGTTGGGAAGCTCAGGGGGTCCTGCACTGTTCTTCTCTTGTTGACCCTGGTGCAGGTGAAGTCTCCTGAGAAATTCTGCTCAGCTCATACTGTGCAACTGCAGGACGTCCTCCTGCCCTTCTGCGCATGAGGGGAGGTGCACAGAGGGTGTCGCTGGGATGAAGACACACACCCTGGGTGATTGCATTTCATCTCCCCTAGTGCATCAGGGACGGTTTAGCCAGATGGGGCCATTGTAGCTCCTCTTACCTGGTGAGAAAGCTGAGGAAGGAGACATGGAGAGATCCGGGGACAGGGTTACTGTGAAGGTCACAGTGATGGAAAAGTGAGGGTTAAGGAAGGGGGCTTAGACGGCAAACCCACAAAACAAGACCCTGAAGTGAGTCCTGCTCCGGCCCCTATGTACACTTAAGCAAAGGCACTCAAAGTCTCTGAGCCTCACCGATGGCCTGGAAAGCCACGGGTCTGCTCGCCTAATGCGAAGTCTTCTTCTTTTCTGCACCCGCTGCCAGGTGCCCCTCTTCCTTAGCACCCTCTTCTCTCCCTCTGGCATCCCCGAGCCCTCTCTGGTTTCATCCTGTCCTGCACCCCAGTGACTGTGGCTTTTTCCTTCTCCGTCTGCCTCTCCCATCCTCTCCTCCTCTCAGTCCATGTCCCCTCCTCATTGGACACCTGGAACGCCTCACTGTGAGGAGCCAGATGTGCCCAGGACAGCTGCCGCCTGCCGGCACTGTGGGCCAGCAAGGGGCCTGGAGCCTCCTTGGCATTTGCTGAATTTAGTTGAGAAGAAAACAAAGGTACATACCAAGGCACCTAGTGCCATGGTAAGGCACCACGCACATCCCGGGGTATCCACGGGTACCCTAGGGACAGAGGGGCACGGCTGCAAAGGCATGAGTGCCTGGAGAGTGAGGAGCTTCCCACAGTGCAGATTGTGACACAGAAGTGGAAGGAGCCCCGGGGCCCCGCTGCCAGCTCTGAAACCCATCACTGGCTTCCACCTGCCCTTGGAGGCTGTGCTTCCTACAGGCAGGTGGGAGACTGAGGCAGTATATCTCCTGGGAAGTGGGGAACTCTTCTGATATGCTCTTTGGCTTGAGAGCCATCAGATGGCCCCTCAGAAACATTCTTATACTATGGAGTGGTCCCGGGGCGTTCCCCAACTCTTGCCCTCCTCTCTCCTTCAGTCAGGGTCTGACTTGCATCACAGCCTGGGGGCTCCCCCAGGCTTACCTGGCTCTCCCATTCTTGGAGGTCTTTCCCCTTAAGTGCTTGCATATTTCACAGGTCTTGGCACCTGCTTCTCTGAGGACCTGGACTAACACAAGGGGCCTTGCATCTGGCCCAAGTGTTGGCGGACACAGGGAGGAAGCCTCACTGCGGAGCCTCACAGCTGGAAAGGGATCTTGAACTCTGTGACAAGTCAGTCATGTCTGTTGTTTCCCACTCCTGGGTAGTAACCACATGAATGATCAGTGTCTGTGGAGTCACAAGTCACAAGATGATTCAGGCTTGCAAGGCAATTAAAAATTCCTTAGATATGCCCAAGAAAATGTGACAGAAAATAACAAGCACAATCTGATATTAGGGCAGGAAAAGGATAGACCCAGAGTTATTCTGCTAATTATCAAAATCTCTGCTTTTCCTTTTTAAAGCTGTGAAGACCCATCTAATTGGTTAAGATGTATGACAAGCATGCCCCAAACATTTTTTTCAACTAGCTCAAACCATGCTACTTTATAAAAGCGTTCTGGGAGTAACAATTAGGAAATTCAGATGATCAAATGAAGACTGTCAAGAATTCTTTCCAGATACTAATGCCCAACATCCACTAGGCAATCTTGGAACCATGGCTGATTAGAAGAGTAATTCTAAGTTAAATGGTGAAAATGCTGGATCTGCAGAGGAACAGGGTTGAACTGCCCCAGCAGGAGCTGACCATTTATTCAGTGGGGTGCAGAACAGTTCATGGAAATGGGTAGACAGGCGCTAACCTAGTGATTCTTACAGCATCTCCACGACATACTTATTATCATGCCCATTTTGCAGATATGGGTGCAACTGAGGCTCAGGGTAGTTAACTTTCACAGTCAGGCTCAGGGTGGGTGACTTTCACAGTATGAGCCACTGAGGCTCAGGGTGGGTAATGTTCACAATCAGTCAATAAAATTGGACCCCATGTCTGTTTCATCTAGTCCTCCCTGCATTTGTACTTCCAAGGGCCTGCATTCATCCCACCAGGTGAGAAGATGCTAAATGGCCCTGCAGAGCGCAGGCAGAGTCTGTGCCCGTCCACTTCTCTGTCCTCAGCACCCAGCCTCTGCCTGGGTAACAAAGCAAGGTCCTCCATAATATTGCTGGGTTGAAGGGAATTGAGTGACAGTTTAATGAAGGGCCATCTTTCCAGTGTTTAGAAACCATGTTTGTTTATTTGTTTTTGCTTCAGCTTAATTTTCCTTTAAGCCTCCACCTGTGGTCTCTGTGGTTTTCAAAGGTTAGACTAATTCATCAACTACAGGCTTACCCTGCCCTGCCCTGGGGTGGCCTTACTTCCGAAGAGCAGGCACAGTGACCAAACTCTGTGCCCTGTTCTTTGGTTTAGAAAACATAGTCGCTTAGCAAAGTAGATTGTCAGTCCTCGTGGTCTGAATTAACCCAGCTGACCTGAAGGAACCCGGGTGGAAAAATGGAATTCTCTTGGGTAAGTAGGTCAATACCTCTTTCGAGTTGACTTTTCTTTCCATTTCTTAGGAATGGTTTTTTGAGAAATGTTTAATAAGTGTATCTCATCTTAATACAAAAGAAATATCTTCATTATAGGAACATTAGATATAAACATAAGCGAACAAGAGAGAATTTTAAAACACTCATGGTTTCTTTTCTCT
>NW_016107546.1:4269256-4297503 GCF_001604975.1 Cebus imitator | reverse complement strand
AGGCTGGTCTGGAACTCCTGACCTCAAGTGATCTGCCCACCTCAGCCTCCCAAAGCGCTGGGATTACAGGTGTTAGTCACCGGGCCTGGCCTGATTTCTTTTTAAAATTTACCACAATTATGACACTCATGATTTCATCATCCAAAATTCACTGTTATTTACACCCCAGCATGTGCCTTTCCAGCCCCTTTATACATTTGTCCTGGATGCTCCATATCCTTTCAGTGGTCCCTGGGTGCTGACATTGCCCCCCACGCACCCATACATATCCTTTCAGTGGTCCCTGGGTGCTGACGCCCCCCATGCACCATACATATCCTTTCAGTGGTCCCTGGGTGCTGATGTTGCCTCCCATGCACCCATACATAACCTTTCAGTGGTCCCTGGGTGCTGACGTTGCCTCCCATGCGCACATACATAACCTTTCAGTGGTCCCTGGGTGCTGACGTTGCCTCCCATGCACCCATACATAACCTTTCAGTGGTCCCTGGGTGCTGACGTTGCCTCCCATGCACACATACATAACCTTTCAGTGGTCCCTGGGTGCTGACATTGCCCCCCACATACACTGCTGCTGGAGATGGACGTTTGTGATTTTGAGATACTCAGAGCAGATGTTGGTAAATATCTGTTCTTCTACTTGTCAGAACATAGAGTGATAATAGTACCTTTAATTGGGATGCTCTGTATTTAGACATAGTTGTTTTTAATTGTATCAGCTTATATAGACTGCTCTGTCTTATCTTTTTTTAAGTTAAAATTATGTTGTGAACATCTTTGTACTTTCACCCATCATCGCTGGAATGGCAGGATGGGACTCCCTGTTCTGCGGGTGCCATCACTCACCCCGTCCTCTGTTCCTGGATATTTAGTGGTTGATGCTTCTCCCCCCTCTTTTCAGTTACAAATGATGCTTTCAGGAAAACAATTTTACTATGTCTTTTTTGTTTTTCTCCCTAGGATATATTCTTCAAAGTAGAATTTCTGGGTGAAAGGGTATGCAGATTTTTAAAGCTTCAAATACTCACACCAAATACACTCCAAAAAAGTTGTTCTTACTCACATTCCTACAACCTCGATGAGAGAGGCTATGTTCCGACCACATGCTCCTGCGATTCCGTGTGTGTGTGTTCGTATGTGTTTACAGTCGCCAACTTTATAAACAATATTTTATTTTTTAAAATTTGGAATACTATTGTTCCCTGTTGCTTTTTAAAACGTGGCTGGTTTGCGAGAAGATAAACCTATTTTTCCTAAGAAATAAATTCCTGGTCCTTGATGTCTCTGGCTTTCTATAGCTGTGCTTTAAAATATGAGCCCTATTCTTATTCGGGTATGTAAGGCCAACAGACCGGGAGACGACTGCCACAGAAGAGACAGCTCATTATACACAGTTCCAAAGAGGAGGGGCGTGCCACGTCATGAGGGTGCAGGAAAGCACCAGGGTGGTCGGGAGGTAGAGAAAGGGGAGAAACTGGCCAGAGCCTTTACTGGGTTTCAGCAGGAAGGGACAGGTAAGGAAGGGTCAGCAGGCTGAGGATTGGTCTGCTCAAATTGTTTCAGCAAGCTCTAGCTCATAGGACTGTCCCTAGCTGTCTGGTACATGGATCTGGGTGTATTAGGGCAGGTGGTTGGTGGTCCAGAGCCTGAGAGCCCCATAAGGGAGGTGGTTGGGTGTATATGAAAGGTGAGCTTGCACGTGAGCTGTTTATCTTCTCAAAGAATTAGTTAACTGGGGGTGGGGAGTGGGGTGAGGCAGAGTGGGGAGGAGTAGTCTCTCCAGGGTCAGACCAGGCCCCAGATGTGGAAGCATCAGAGTATAGAAAATAAAGGCACAGCTCACACAGCATGCCGCCGCTGGCTCATGGACGGTGTGCCTGCGTGTGCAAAACGATCTCGTGTCAAGTGAGGTGACTCAGGCTGCTGTCCTCGTGGCCACAAGCCCTGCTTGGAGAATGAAGACCCACTGTTGTCAGGGTCCCCCATACATCCCAGCACCCCTTGCATCCCACCCCGTGAGTGGGACTGAGGGCATGCTCCACCTTCTATCACAAAGACCAATTAGTATTAACAAGATGGCGCCCCCAAATGCACTTTTTAAATTGTGGGCTGTGTTAGCAAATTTCTAAAAGTGCTCAACACCTCTTCAAGCAAGAAGGTGAAGTCCTGCTGTTTAGAGTTCACTTTTTCCTTGTAATATATTCTATTTCGGAGACCTTTCTTACACATTTGATTTAGCCAGGGCTCTCTGCCAAGGAGTTTCCATCCACCCCGCTGCTATTTGAGGCCATGCTTGCTGTGAGTCTGGTTTCTCCAATTCCTCTCCTTGCTTCACCCACTCCTTCTGAAAAACACAGCTAATTGATGGTGAATTTGGCCACAGAAGCCTATTATTATAAGTGATGGAATACAGGAGGATTTGTGGACTAGAATTTTTTCTTCTTCTTTAAGAATTACAAGCTAACCCCAAATTATGGCAAGAATTCTTCAGGTTCAATAATTAAAAAGCAAAAGGCAGTCCCCACGGAGAACAAAACAAGTGTGGTCTGCAAGATATCTTTCAGATTGAAGCAGACTGTGTAACTCCCAAATATTACGGATACAAATTAGCTATATTTGATCGCTGGATCTTATTTACCCTAATTGTCTTCTTTTCTGTGGTTTCTGCAAACATTGCGTTTATGGCATGCTCGCTGTAGCAGCTCAGTGTTGGAGTCTGGGTTGCCCGGGTGGGTGGTGAGAGCCAGCTTCAGATTTGAGGAGGGAAGAGGGTAGACAGAGAGAGAAGGGGAGAGAGAGAAAGAGACAGAGAGAGGAGACAGAGAGGGAAGGGAGAGGATGAGGGAGAAACAGACACAGAGGAAGGGAATGAGAAAGACAGGAAAGACAGAGACAGGACAGTGAGAAACACAGAGAAAGAGAGAGAGAGAGGGAGCAAGACGGCCCTTTTTTGGGAGATATGCTTTGTCTCAAAGACACAGAAGTCTTACACATTCAGACTAAAGATATGCTAAAAGCCAACACATTGTGTTATGTGAAATGTTTCGCTTGTCTCTTGGAATGATTGATGTGAACCTGAGAAGAATTTGAAATCTGAGCAGCCAAACAACCAGGAACTAAGACCTTATCTAAAATTTAGGCAAAAACTCCAGACCACTGTAGTTAAGAAATCGGGTTCGAAATCTCCTGAGAAGTGACTTTCCCACAAAGATTTCTGACACTTCCTACTTCTGAATGGATGAGAAATATGACAAAAATGTACCATTGCTTTTAGTATCACTTGTCCCTTTTTCTGGTTTGGGGTAAAAGTAGGAAACCAAGCGATGCAAACCAACGAATAAACAAGTGTCCCTCCGGGGAGTCATTCTAGTGTTTTGGGCTGTGCTGGTTTGGATTTCGGGAATGTTGCAGGGGGTTCTCTTTTCCAAGCTTTCTTTTCTGTTCCCAGAACCTCAGCCTGCAGCGGATGTGGCACTATTGTCACAGTGGATGGGGATGGTTGCACACTGGCTCCCCTCGGGTGACTTGACTTAAACTTCTGGCTGGTTCAGAGGGAAAACAAGACTGGTGGTCTTGATGGACCCAGTTTTTGTGGGCATCTGTTTGTGTGACCCTTGCATGCACGTCCTGTTCTGCGGAGCTGGTGGGCGTCCGAGCAAAGTCCCAGAGCAAAATGGTGGGGGTCCCAGTGGGTGCTGCGGGGAGGCTGATGGTGGCTTTGCTGTGCTCACCTTTGCCCACAGCTGGATATTATTGCTTCACGTGTGAGGGGCCTGTGTTTCCACTTCCCCTGCACCAGGAGTCTCTACACACCCAGTGCCTGGCCATGCACTTATGCTGTGGGACGCGGGAGCGGCGGGGACCATGTAGACAGAGCCACACCTGTGCCTGGGCAGGAAGCAGAGCAGGGAATGTGCCTGGGAGTCTGTGTGTCCATGCATGTGTGTGTACACGTGCATATGTGTGCATGTGTGTGCGTGCGTGTGGACGTGCGTATGTGCGTATGTGTGTGCACAAGATGGGGCTGTGGTGACCTGGACCTCTAGATTCTAGGGGATTATAACTGACTTCAGGAGGGATCACGAGTAGCTGGTTGCATCTCTGACAGGCTGACAATCCTGCACTGATCCATGCAGGCTATTTCTGTGACAAATTGGATTTGCTCCCAAACAGCCAGTTCTTGGGGAAATGCATTGCACTTCTTTTTGGATGAATGATATGGCCTCAGATGCCGACTGGCTCCTACCCTGGTTGAGCCGGGGGAAGAAGCAGGAGGCCACGCTCTTCCTGGGGTGGTCGTCCTGAGAGCTGCCAGGCCCAGCTCACTCCAGCTACTTCCTCAGGATGGGAAGCCCAGGTGGAGGAGGCACGTCAGCAAAGTTTTGGTGGTTAGTCGTTTTTTTCTCACTCCAGAGTAAAGCTTCAGTATTGCAGATTCAAGGAAGAATTTTGTTTCATTTCAGTTTTCATTTTTTCTATCCAATATAGGTCAGCTGGATCTCACAAGCTATACTGACTGGCTTCTAAGGCATAGCCTGTTGATTCTAAGGAAATTTGCATTGTTCTCCTCCATTACAGAAAGGGGTGGGGGAGTTTATTGAGGAAGAGGAAGCGAGAATTGCTAAGACTGGTTAAGAAAATGTCTGCTTGAGTGTTTAGTTCTCCTATGCTTTTCGGGGACAGAATTCTGCAAAGATCATGAGGCTTTCCACAGCTTTCCATCTTTTTAAATGAGGAATTTGTTTAAAATCATCTGTAATTTAGTAATATGTTGCTTTAAGATGGCAATATTTTAAAATAAATGACCCCATAGTTATCAATAAGCCTTCTATTCTTTTGTTATTTGCTAGAAACTTCTGCTGGACTTGCTCCACTGATCACATTTATATGTTTTGTGTATGAAAATGGTCTGTTAGAAATTGTGTTAGAGCTTATGGCTCAGTATCCAGGAACAACAGCAAATCTATCTCCTTGCCTCTCTACAATGCTTGATTCGTTCCAGCATTTCAGGCTGATAGCGCTTATTTGGTTCTTGCTTGTCCCCAACTTACAATAACACAATCTTTTATAAAAAACATCTTTCCACATTTGTAGCCTTTAGATTGAGCCATCAAAAAACAAATGATTTATTTAAGTTCATTAGTCTAAATTTTAGATGTGTTTCTGCCACTCCGAAGCTTATTAAACCTATTACCGTAAGTGAGTCTGTTCCTTCAGCTTCCATGAAATGCACAGGCCCAGCACACAGAACTGCTTTAACTACGTAGCTATTAATTACATACTAACTACCTGTACACAGAAAATCATCGTACATGTTTATTTATTTATTTATTTACTGAGACGGAGTTTCGCTCTTGTTACCCAGGCTGGAGTGCAATGGCGCGATCTCAGCTCACCACAGCCTCTGCCTCCTGGGCTCAGGCAATTCTCCTGCCTCAGCCTCCTGAGTAACTGGGATTACAGGCACGCACCACCATGCCCAGCTAATTTTTACATGTTTTATGCATCACCGCTGAGATGTGCATGTCTGCTGGAAATTGAGTGGAGTTGTACCAAAATTACATTTCACTTCTATGAATTCAAACTTATGCGTTCAGCAAAAAGAAAAAAAGTATTAAATGCTGTGGTTGGTTACACCCTCTCATGCTTCACTGTATGTCCTGGATTAAAGCAAGGCTGAGGGTTCCGTAGGCGCCGTGCCCTTCATCAGCCACGTGTGGCATAAACATCCCATGCACTAAGTGTGAGCCTAGAACTTACAGAAAAATGGCATCTAAACCCAAGCAACAACTTCATTTGCTGTTCAACCAATGAAGCAGCCAACACTTCCTCCAATGAAGGAAATGACGAAGGACATGTCCACGTGGGGCATTCTGAGGACGGTTCAAGGTGACGCCCTACTTCCCTCTTATGTTCTGATATGAGAAGCTACCCTGTGGGTGAGCTGCAACTCCACTCAAAATTAATGACGATGGGTGGTATTTTCAGCACAATTTGAATTTACTCATTTCTTTCTCATGTTTACTTCTCTGATGTTTCTGTGATCCTTTCCTGAACTGTAGCCTGCACTCAGCACGTGCCTGCTGCCAGCTGTGCAAACCCAAGGCGAAGAGACCAGTGTGCTGGAAAGTCAGAACAAAAGAGTCAGCAGGGCGTGTCAGCCTCAGCGTGGCTCCAGGCAGCACCTTCCCTTGGCAAAAGCAGTCTCTGACACAGAAAATAATTCAGTTCTGACACGTGCAGTTCTTACAGAAGCAACCCGTACCTCAAAGATCCCCTTTTTAAGGGTTTCTAAGGAGTCATCACGTCCTAATGAAACACTAAGTAGGCCTAACCTGACCACTGCTTTTCAGCTTTACTTTTAAAAGAACCATTTTCTGAAAATATACCCTGCCCTGACTTGAGCTGAGAATGGATTTTTATCATTAGCTGTAGCTGTTGCTGATATGTTGTGAAGTTAATTTCCTTCAAAATTCTGAAGCTCCTTTGATCATGAACCAAATATTAAAATATATCATTTAAAATTATAGAGTGAATTTTGGCATATCCAAGCACACACGATAATAGGTTTCCTTTGGACTGGGTCATCTGGGTTGTCTTTTTATAGAATAAAGGTGTACGTGATACATGGAGACCCCCTAATTTTCTCTTTGTTGGATTCAATAGTTATCGAATCTGAAGTCCCATTTGCATCATGGTTAACACCAAAGCTGCCCCCACATCATCTGGCCCTGCAGATTCTGATGTACTAGATGATGGTGGCACAGAGGTCTGAGGCTGGGCAATGGTAGTGGTTAGTCCTTGTGTTGGCTGGACCCGTCCCCAGGTCTCCAGGAGAAGGTTTCCAGTTGTTGCTGTGGCTTGGCTTGTCCTGCACCATTGGGAATGCTCATGGAAGAGGATGGCCTTTCCTCCCTTCCCATCTCTGGGCCATCCTGCCATCGTCTGGTATGAGGTCCTGCTGCAAGCACTCTGGCAAAAAAAGAACGACAGAGAGAATGCGTGAAAGACACAAAATTTGCATCACAGAGCAAAGTGGAAAGGTTTCCACGGCTTCCCTGGCTGTGTGTCTGTGCGTGGATGGTCTCCACAGGTGCTCTACTCTCTGGGCAGTCAGGTGCTCCGGGCTGCCTGGAAATAGCCCGTTGGCAAGTATTCATTAGCCCTAAAACATGGGACACCCATTTCTCCCTGGGTATAAGCAGCTTGCATTCCCCTTTTGTGGGCATTGCCGCCGCAGGGTTTATGAGCTAGGTTACTGTGCTGTACGACCTTGGCCAACGTTAGCAGAAGCTGTCCTCTAAGTGTCCTCCCCTAGCTCTCTTGCCTCCTACATTATGACAAACTACGCATATCAGAGAAGGATCAAGAGCCTCTTTTCTCTCCTCAGGTTCTCGCTCCTTCCCAAGGCTCATTACATACATCTGGGTTCCCTTTACAACAGCAAAAATTATGCTCCTGGATATCTATGTTGGGGGAGAATTCACACTTCATCTTAAGGTCATGGGAAAAATAATATAGGGGCTATAACGGGTTGAAAAGTGATATCTCCCCACCCTCCAACCTCAAATTTATGTCTACTTGGAATCTGTGACTGTGGCCTTATTTGCAAACAGTGTCTTCATAGATATACTCAAGATAAGGCCATACTGGAGTAGGATGGCCTCTAAATCCAACATGACTAGTATCTTGACAAGAGAAGGAAGTGTGGACACACACACACACACACACACACACACAGAGAACACCATGTGAACACACGCAGCCATCGGGGGATGCTCTGGGATTTCCAAGCATTGCTGCAGCACCAGGAGGAGCCGAGCAAGAGCCCAGCACGGAGGAGCTCTCAGGGCCTCCGGAAGGAGCAGCCTGGCCAACACCTAGATTAAGACTTCTGGCCTCCAGAACGGGGAGAGGATACGTTACCGTTATTTTAAGCCACACAATTTGAGGTGATTTGTTATAGCAGCTTTAGGGTTTAGAACTGTGAATAAATGTTAGTAGCTCTTATTAAATTACCTATACTATAAAATGAAACAATAGAGGTTAGACACTAGTTAGGGAAGTATTTAATGCATTTTACATTGGCAATAGTGGGGACTCCACAATCATTTCCCACTTCTCATTCCTTATTCAATGGAGGCATTTCAGGATTACCCTCTCCATGCCTTCCAATGAGATGCCTGTGTCATTATTTTCCTTTGTGGCAGATAACGCAAAGTCAGAGGCATTTTTCTCCTGGGTCTGCTTGATGCAGAGAAAACCCACCTGGGTTCCCCTCTCCCCATGCACAAAGCTGCACACCGAAGAGCAGGATGGTTTTCAGGCCTGGGTTAACCATGCCCCTTTGATTGCTCTCAATTTCACACTGAAAATGGACACCACAGCATTGTTGTGTTCTTTATCTCCTTTTCTCTTCCCAAACCCCAGTCTCTTCTTTTCTGTCCTCCCTGAACAGCACTGGCCAGGAGGGAACATGGGTCAGAAGGGCAGGCGGGAGGAGTTGGTACAAATCACTGAGACCCTAGTTATTGGCATACTGATGCAAATTCTCCCAGAGAGTTTTCACCAGGCTGCCTTGGGGCCTGTAAACATCTTCATCAGGGCCTTAAACCAGAGCGCTTCATTGGTCCAGAATCCCAATAGGAGAGGTGCAATGTGCATATGCACTTAGGAAATGATCAAAAAGATAAGTCTACCCTGAATGAAAATTAATACAACCACTCCAGAAAACTGTTCAGCAATGATCTCCTAAAGCATACACATTACCTAAGACTCAATGATCCAACATACATGCACACAGACATGCATACACTGTGTTCAGCAAAAGACGCGTGTCTGTTCACGCAGCACCATTTTCACAGCCCCCGATGTGGGAACAACCTAAGCATTCTTCTAGAGTAGAATGAACAAATACCGGCATGTGTTCGCACAGTGGAAAACTATGGAAAACTATGCAGCAATGAGAATGAACATATGCATCAGCATGGGTAAATGCTGAAACATCATGTAAAGCAAAAGGAGGTTGATATGAAAGGCACATTTGACACGGTTCCATTCACATAGCATTCAAAAACAGCACAAATGGGACGAAGGCATTAAAAGTTTGTGTGAAGGCTACAGCTGGAGGTGGCGGGGCTGGGGCCAGGAGGGGGCTTGGAGGATGCTGGTCATGCCTGTTTCTGGAGCCCAGTGCTGCTGGCATAAGAGTGCTTCCTTTTTGAACATCCATCCAGGTGTTCAGCTATGGGTTGTGCACATCCAGCAGTATTCATGCAAGCCAGTGTTGTTCAGTGTAGAGTGCAGACCACCAAAGAGCCATGAGATAGACTACCAAAGACTTTGATGAGAGCTTTCCAGAAAAGTCCCTCAGATGTGTAGGGTCCTAATGGAGTGCACTGGGGCATGCATTGCAGCACAGGTCCTTTCCTTTCAGCAGCCGCAAACATCCCGGAACCTTGGAACATTCTAATACATGGTGGGTGGCTCCAGCCTCTACTTGGCCAGACCTTCCCATTAGACCCCTACTGAGTCAGGGTCTCCACAAGAAATAAATGGTGGATCAAAGGATAATAATTTGAGGGGATGGGCAGCGTTGACAACAGGGTTTTGAGAGATGACAGGTGATAGTCATGCCAGATGAGGGCAGCCAGTGGCTACAGAAATCTGAAAGGACAGAGTGCTGTGGCAAAGGCTGGCTGCAGAACTGCCACCTCAGCTCAGGGGACAAAGCCCGTCAGAAGCAGCTCTTCAGGAAGGAAGCTGAGGAACAAATGCCCTGACCTCACTCTCCATCACCAAAGCCAGCTGGAAGTCAGAGAACAGGAGCCCACTGGGGAGGCCCACGCCAGGATGGAGATGCAGCATGGACCCGCAGGAAACCAGAACAGAGAACAGCCTCTGGTGCAGATGCTGAGAGTGCTGTGCTTGAGGCCACGTAAGCCGCAGCAGCTGCAGCTTGGCCAGGGCCTCTGCAGCCAGCTTTGAAATCCCAGAGCTTTGACTGGTGAACAAAATGGGTTTGTGTTTGCCTAATGTATTAAATACTGTGTTTGCCTAATGCTTTAAATACTGTCTTAGAAATGTCTTGATTACTGACAAGGTCAAAAAAGGGTACTTAGATAAGAAACGGAATGAATTCCTTGCACAGGGTTACCCTGGAAGAAAAATGCCTCAAGATTTGCTGTTCTTTTTTTCTGAAACCCTTTTTCTTGAAGTTTGCTAAACACAAATGTGACAAAATTGAAAACATGCAAAGTAGAACCAGGAGCAGTGGCTCATGCCTGCAATTGCAGCATGTTGGTAGGCAGAGGCAGGAGAATTGCTTGAGGCCAGCAGTTCAAGACCAGCCTGGGGAACACAGGGAGACCCCATCTCTACAAAAAATGAAAACAATTAGCTGAGCATGGTGGTGTACGCCTATAGCCCCAGCTACTCAGGAGGCTGAAGTGGGAGGACTGCTTGAGCCCAGGAGTTCGAGGCTGCAGTGAGCCATGACCGCACTACTACACTCCAACCTGGGTGACAGAGTGAGACCCTGTTTCTAAAACAAAACAAAAACACCCTGCAAAGTAGAAGTTGTTGAACAGAAGCCAGGGTTGGGTGAAGGGATAACACCTGAGGTCAAGACAGGAACTGGCAACAGCAAATTAAAGGGCAGAAGATGGACTCCTTTTACCGAAAATCTACACGCCACCAACTCTCAGGTATAATACGCCCAGGCCAAAGTTCCAGAATCTCAGTGCACATTAAAGGGCTTTTCCTTTATTTGCTTTGTGCTTACCTGAGATTTAATGACGGCGAAGAGACAGGGAGAGCACGTCTATGGTCATAGTTCATGTACATTTAAAACATGAATTATTTTGGTGGGGATGACATAGACTCAGAAATGTGCCCACAGGAGCAAACAGCTCCATGCATTTCGCACTGTGGACACACCCGGCAGCCATTAAGCTGTGACGTTGTCTGGAGCCTTGGGTACGCTTGGCTGACCAGTTAGGCCCAGTGCCATGGGAGGGGCTGCCTGAGCCACCCTCTGTGAATCAGCCCAGCCTTCTTTTTCCTGGTGCACTCAGAAAATGATGGATCCTCCTAGGGAGAAAAATCCTCCCAAAAATGTGCTTGCTTAGAGTTCTGGAAAGGAAAGAAAAGCAAGCTAGCAAAGCGGGACGGGATGAATTGAAGATTGTGCAGGAAGTGTTATGCCATATTTCACAGAAAAAGCGTATTGGGCGTTTCTGTCCAACCTCCTTTACTCATCTGGAAGAAGCAAGAACTGTTGTTAACGTCACGAGTAAATGTAGTTAATTCTAAGGTATGACTTGCTTGAGAGCAGGAATGCGAACGTCGGGACGGTTGTAGTGTAAAAAGAAGATGTGTTTATAGAAACTTAATTGAACCTTTAGGCTGACAATGGGCTTGATAAAAATGGCCTCTTTTTTGCTGCTTTATCGTGTAAAATCCAGTAGAGCAAGTCAGAAGAAAAGTGACCTAATACGTACTGCCACTCCATCAAATTCACTGTCATGGGGAGCTGTGGATTTAATGATACTGACCAGACTTTACAAGTATTGGGTTCTTTTGGCCCATTAATAATATTTAGGGTGTGTAGTAACCACAAATGAAGTTAGAATGGTGAGCCTGGAATAATGAGCCTTCAGGTCTTGGGGCTTATCCTGCTTTTGGGGTTATGTTTTCCATATAGGATTACATAATTGGCTAGCAAATGTATAATGGTTTGGATGTAATAATGGCATAGTCTGACTTCCTAGCAGTCCCTGACTTTCCGAAAACCAGATTCATCCAAAAACTTAAAAACCAAATAAATATTCCTTCAAGTGATTACTGCATTCCAGTTGTCATCTGGCTTGTAATGACTGGTTTTCAGTGTTCAGTGATGGCCCAGGCATAAAATAAATCTAGCTCCGATCCTCCATGTCAGCACAGGCATTAAAGCCCATAAACCATCCTCCGCCTCGTCTGTCATTGCCACCATGTTCTGAGTACGAGCTAACATAAACCTGCCCTGCTGGCCCAGCAGCCACCAGACAGACATTTTATGGTTGCTGTTCCCTAAGCCAGATGAAAATGATTATAAACTACAAGGGCTCTTTGATATGACCTATTAATAGCCATGTTATTTTTCGATGAGGGTTGCAGGGAGCCTTGGCATGGAACGGTTGACAATGGGCACTGTCTTCCATCTCCCAGGGTGATGCCTGGGGCTGCCCCAAGCCTCAGCCCCGGGACAACGGTGTGCCTCCGACTCCCACACTGCTGCTGGCCTCCTTCTGTCCCTCTACTGGGAAAGAATGCTCGACATTCAAGCTATTCCAAGCAGCATCCTTGATGTCTCGTTTCAAGGGTCTGTCTCACACCGTGGTGAGCGCTGGCTGTAACTCTCATACCTCGGCTGTTTGTCTTGGCAGCTCCTCCTGTTTTGCTAACTGGACAGAATCAGGCAGAGGCGGCTTCCCCTGGACACAAGGGAAGGGGCGACATCTGTCATCCTCTTCTGCCTGCAGGACCCCCACAGAGGCCTCTGGGCAGGGCCAGAGGGTGAACGTCCTTCATCTTTCTCTTTCTCCCTCTCTGAGCTGTGAGGAGAACGCTGAGAGAACGAGTCTGCTCACAGCCTTTTGGGCAGACATTGAAGTGAAACAGATGAGGAGGGTTGCCAGGGCTGACTCAGCAGTGGACACCTGGGGAGGAGACCCAGGGCTCCCACCTGCCACACTGGCCATCCCTGGCATGAGGTTGTGCTTTGCACACTATCCAAGCCATGAAAGCACCTGCATAGGGGAAGTTGTGTTTTCCATGTGCCCAAGTGGCATAGCACCCCAGGCACCACCCAACAGGGCAGGGGCATTAGCCCAGGCAAAACTTCTTATAAGTTTAGACCTCCAGGCTGATCAAAATTGACAAATACCTCCTGATGTCAAGGGAAGGAGAATGGGCCAGGGGAGGCAGAGCTTTGGATAGAATTTCTCCTGAATTAGAGATAACACTGACTATCCGGCTGCAGAGTTTAAGAAAGAATATAGAGCAATGAAAGGATTCAGAATTTGGAGAATGAGTTCTAGTCACGTGTCAGATGGGATTCTCTCACTTATTGGCTTCTGCTGAGGAAGCAGGGATGAGAAATTGGCTTCATCCAGGGTTGGCTGCCATATTTCTGTGACTCACAGCCAGTGTCTGGCACTGGCCTTCAAGAAATGTTAGCTCCATTTTTCCCAGTTTGGTTTCTTCATCGACTTTCACTGGAGGTTTGCATATTTGACCACATGTCCATCTAAACATCCTCCAGAGTAAAATCCTCCAGTTGTCCTTTGGACAACTTTGAAACGTTCTAGCCAAGATGATATTCCATGGGAACCCCTTGCTGTGGCCCTCTCATGACTGTTGTGTGTAGATGGTACTGGAGAGAGCTCAGCTTGTCCTTGGCCCAAGCAGGAAGGAGTCAGTGACCACAGGGACAGGGCTGGAGTTGAAGAGGAAGAGAAGACAAAAAATAATGTGTAGAGTGCAGAGCATTTGTCTCTGCAGGCGGGGCCAGAGCAATACATCCTTGGCACTCATGTGAAATGGTTAGACTTCAACCCAAATACTTATCTCTATGGAGGACAATGTCACCAAGGATCTTAACAAGTGATAACTGAAGGCCGAAGAATGTATTATTCTGGAAAGATTGTCTTACTATGGGGAAATTAATTTTTAAAGAAGCCACAGAGGCAGGGTGAGGTGGTTCAAGCCTGTAACCCCAACACTTTGGGAGGCCGAGGTGGGTGGATAACCTGAGGTTAGGAGTTCGAGCCCAGCCTGACCAACAAGGTGAAACCATCTCTACTAAAAATACAAAATTAGCTGGGCGTGGTGGCTTTTGCCTGTAATTCCAGATACTTGGGAGGCTGAGGCAGGAGAATTGCTTGAATCTGAACCCGGGAGGCGGAGGTTGCTGTGAGCCAAGATCATGCCATTGCACTCTAGCCTGGGCAACAAGAGTGAAACTCTGCCTAAAAACAAAAACAAAACAAAACAAACAAAACGAGAAGCCACAGAGAAGTGACAATTAAAATAAACCATGTGTGGCCACTTTGGGGCAGTGTTTTTGGGCTTTCCATGCCTCTACAAGGGCCATTTCTCACCTGCTCCCTCGTGGGATGGTTTTGGGTTGTTTCTCACTGGCTGATTCATTTGCTAAATGGATTCTTAGCTTCGTTCCTCTGCTTCTGCCCACAGGGTCTTGAGAAAGTTGCTTCCCTTTATTGAGCCTCAGTTGAGTCATCTGTGAATAGGAAGAATCTTAATTACCTCTTGGAGCTCCTACTATACATAAGCTCAGAATATCTAGATGAAATGTGTGCAATTGAATTTTCTGTTTTGCATCAGACTCTTTTTGTTTAGGAAAATAGGAAAGTGTTGAACAAGAAAAACCTCTTTATTCCCTTCTGCCTCTTACGTCAAAAACGCTTAATTTCTAGAGACAAATACTTCAGTTTCTGTTGTAGCATCTTTCAATGTCTTTCATTAGAAACAGTCAGAAAGTGTTATCTAGTTTGTAAGCCATGCACTTCCCGATTGGGCGGGAGAGAACAAAGGGCCACTTGCACCAAATAGGGATTTTATTGTCGCCTGGAGAGCGTGGCTTATGTTTTGATGGGAGAGGATAAGGAATGTTTTGGAGCATGGAGCAAGCTTCCCAGGCTCTGGAAGGAAGGCACAGTAGAAGAAGGGCACCCCAGCCCCTAACACATCACAGGTTAGTGTCATGGATGTCCAGGGCCGTGGGCTGGTTCCATGTGGGCACCATCCAGGCAGCCAGCTGAGGCTCCATGTAGGGTCTCCACTTCCTCCTCCAGGCATGCTTCCTCCTTCTCCCTCTCAGCAGGGTCTGTTAGGGCTGGCATGGTGGCTTCCCAGCACGGGAATCACCAATTTGCCGCTCTTGTCACTTTTCCCTTGTCATGTTCTGTCTCTCTCACGCACACAAGCACCCACCCTACTATTATTTAAAACATTGCTTTTGGCACTCTCCAGGGCAAGCTATAAATAAAGGGTGGACTGGCCCCGTCAACTGTTAAATTAGAGCCATGGCGTGTTGCTGAGAACACCACGGATGGCTCCGAGCAGCGCAGCAGAGCACCAGCTGAGAAAGAGCTCATTCGACTCATCTAACTATGATGTCATCCTGCCAGAGTGCTGAGGGTTCTCGTCTCCTGGGGCAAGAACAGTATGCAACCCTTATGAACCCATCTTGGAGGGCAGTTGGGGAGTGTGAGACAAGACCATCAGGAGTCTTAGGGTCGCTTTGGAGGCGTTTCTGTGCTGGAGGGCTGTACCTCTCATGAAATGGACAACTGACCGTAAGTTACGCATGGACAGGAAAATAAAAAACTCCTACTCAGGGCTGTGCTATGTGCAGTAGCCATTTAACATCAAGAGCATCCCTGTGAGACAGGTGCTCATACTGGCCCATTTCATATTGGAGGACACTGAGGCACACAGACTGTGTCACTTGCCCAAGGCTGCCCACGTGGTGAGGGGAGCTTCAAGATTCCAATCCAGTCCAAACTCAATACATGGGGTGGCAACTATAGGCTGGGGTCAATCTGGATAACTGCCTGTTGTACGGCCTGGCAACTAAAAATTGTTTTTTACATTTTGAAATGGTTGGCAGAATTAAAATAAGAGGGTATTTCATGACATCATGAAATTATATGAAATGCAAATTTCAGCATCTACAAATAACAGTTTAATTGGGACACAGCCACCCTCATCCATTTGCAAGCCATCCACAACTGCTTACAGGGTCCACACACAGTCCACAAAGCCTGAGATCTTTACTAACCGGCCCTTTACAGAAAAAGTCACCAAACACTATTTTAAAATGTTAGCGTGCATCAGAACCCCTTGGGGGGCTTGTCAGAATGCAGCTTCCTGGCCCTGCACCTAGTCTCTGATCCAGTATGTCTGGGGCAGGGCCTGGGAATTCACATTTCTAAAAAATTTTCCAGGTGATGGTCATGCTGGCCCACAGACCACTTTGAGAGCCACTACTCAAAACCCTGGTGCCCTACTGCTTGTCGTCAGGGTGGCCGGGGTGGGTGAGGAAGAAGCTTAGACATCCCCTGTGAAACCCATGCTGAGGCCAGTGACCTCTGCAGCATATTCCCACGTTCCTTTGCAGTAGCTGTTCACCTTTGTAACCATGTGAGTTATTCATGCTGTCTGCTGTGATCCTGAGGAATCCAATGGGCAGGACCAGAACTTTTGAAGTACAGCCCAGCATTGCTGTCTGGCATCCCCAGAAAGCAGATTTTGAGATTAGCATGAGGGCCATTAAGGAGGGCCTCCTCTCTGGATCAGTGTCTGGCGGGGGTGGGACTGGAGAGAGGTGAAGTTGGACTGCTGAGGATATCACAGAGAGATGGCAGCCTTTCTACAGCAGAGGCCTGAGTGCACGCTCACTGAGAGGACCCGCTGTGAACAGGGCCACACAGGGGTTTCCCTGCCAGAAGATCTGAGTGTCCAGGGAGGGGATGTGGCAAGCATTTCTTGTTCGGAGGGTGCAAAGGAAAATCTGCCCCATTCCTCCCAAAGTGGTTGGCATGGAGGAAAGGGGGGGTGCCAATTCTGTAGGCTGAGCTGGTGACTGTTGAACTGCTCCTGGGCTAGCTGGAAGGTGTAATGACTTTTACTAGTTGGCATCCTGGAAGATTCTCCTCTATGTGAGATGAAACAGCATATCTTTAAGAGCTGCAACTTTGAAGCTCTAATACAGAATGCTTTTGGTGGCAAGCAATACTTCAGAAGGGGCTTGAAGACCCTTTGGTGGCTGAGGCAGTCCCTTTATTGCCTGGGCTGTGCAGGACGAAGCTTCCACAGTGCCACCGTGGGGCAGCAGAAGCAATTGCAGTGGTGCATCGAGGATTTTCTTTTGCACTGAGGACTCGAGTCCCACCTTCACCCTTGGACTGGGGAATCTTTGGGGTCCACGGACAATCCTGATAAGAGGATACTTAAGAGAGTGATGTTAGAATTTGATGTTTTGGTTTATTGGGTCAGAAAATAAAAGAGGTTGGATTTATAGCTCAGTTTGCGGTTCGTATCAATTTAAATAGCTTTGAAATACTGATAGGACCACTATGGTTTTTTTGGTTGCTGAAAACCTGTAACCAAAGCAATGCCTCAATCAGCTTTTAAACACAGCTCCCACGCCCAGGTCTATAACAAAGTTTTTACATGCCTGTGGGGAAAAAATTATGAGCCAAACATTCATAAAGTTAAATTTCTAGTCATATTTTTTATTTCTAGTCCTATTTTTTATTCTGCTAGTATATTGTTATATATTTTCCTACATATTTAGTATCAAAATTTTCTTCTTCTTATGAAATATTAGTAATTTTAAATGATAGGATTGTTAAAAATATTTTTACTTGGTAGATAAAGATTTAGCAACCTAATACCTACTTCTCAAAGTATTTCTAAACCAGACTGATCTGTAAAATCTATTAAGTATGAGAATTGTTGATATGATGACTCATAAAACCAATGTAATCCAAATTAAAATGTAAAACCCACAGCCAATATCATCCTGAATGGGCAAAAACTGGAAGCATTCCCTTTGAAATCTGGCACTAGACAAGGATGTCCTCTCTCACCACTCCTATTCAATATAGCATTGGAAGTTCTAGCCAGAGCAATCAGGCAAGAAAAAGAAATAAAGTATATTCAATCAGGAAAGGAGGAAGTCAGACTATCTCTATGTACAGACAACATGATTGTATATTTAGAAGACACCATCGTCTCAGCCCAAAATCTCCTGAAACTGCTAAGCAACTTCAGCAAAGTCTCAGGATACAAAATCAATGTGCAGAAATCACAAGCATTCCTATACACCAATAACAGACTTAGAGCCAAATCAAGAAGGAACTGCCATTCACAATTGCTACAAAGAAAAGAAAATAAAATACTTGGGAATACAACTAACAAAGAATGTTAAGGACCTCTTCAAAGAGAAATACAAACCACACTGCTCGAGGAAATAAGAGAAGACACAAACAGATGGAAAGACATTCCATGCTCATGGTTAGGAAGAATCAATATTGTGAAAATGGCCATTCTGCCCAAAGTAATTTACAGATTCAACACTATCCCCATCAAGCTACCTGTGACCCTGTTTGCAGAACTGGAAAAAACCACCTTAAACTTCATATGGAACCAAAAGAGAGCCCACATAGCCAAGACAATTCTAAGCAAAAAGAACAATGCTGGAGGCACCACACTACTTGACTTCAAACTATACTACAAGACTATAGTTATCAAAACAGCATGGTACTGGTACCAAAACAGAGACATAGACCAATGGAACAAAACAGAGGTCTCAGAGGCAACGCCACACATCTACAACCATCTGATCTTTGACAAACTTCACAAAAACAAGCAATGGGGAAAGGATTCCCTATTTAATAAATGGTGTTGGGAAAACTGGCTAGCCATGTGCAGAAAGCAGAAACTGGACCCCTTCCTGACACCTTGCACTAAAATTAACTCCAGATGGATTGAAGACCTAAACATAAGACCTAACACCATAAAAACCCTAAGCAAAACCATTCAGAACATAGGCATAGGCAAGGACTTCATGACTAAAACACCGAAAGCATTGGCAACAAAAGCCAAAATAGACAAATGGGATCTAATTAAACTCCAGAGCTTCTGTACAGCAAAAGAAACAATCATTAGAGTGAACCAGCAACCAACAGAATGGAAAAAAAATTTTTGCAATCTAACCACCTGACAAAGGGCTAATATCCAGAATCTACAAATGACTAAAACAGATTTACAAGAAAAAAACAAACAAACCCATTCAAAAGTGTGCGAAGGACATGAACAGACACTTTACAAAAGAAGACATCGATGAGGCCAACAAACATATGAAAAATGCTCATCATCACAGCGCATTAGAGAAATGCAAATCAAAGCCACATGGAGATACCATCTCATGCCAGTTACAATGGTGATGATTAAAATATCTGGAGACAACAGATGCTGGAGAGGATGTGGAGAAATAGGAACACTTTTACATTGTTGGTGGGAGTGTAAATTAGTTCAACCATTGTGGAAGACAGTGTGGCGATTCCTCAAGGACTTAGAAATAGAAATTCCATTTGACCAGCAAATTTGTATATCCAAAGGATTATAAATCATTCTGTTATAAAGACACATGCACACGTATATTCATTGCAGCACTGTTTACAATAACAAAGAACTGGAACCAACCCAAATGCCCATCGACGATAGACTGAACAAGGAAAATGTGGCACATATACACCATGGAATACTATGCTGTCTTTTGTAGGGACATGCATGAATCTGGAAACCATCATTCTCAGCAAACTGACACAAGAACAGAAAATCAAATGCCGCATGTTCTCACTCATAGGTGGGTGTTGAAGAATGGGAACACATGGACATTAGGAGGGAAACATCACACACTGGGGTCTGTTGAGGGGGGAATAGGGAAGGGACAGCAGGGAGGTGGGGAGGGATAACATGGGGAGAAATGCCAGATATAGGTGACAGGGGGATGGAGGCATGAAACCACATTGCCATGTAGGTACCTATGCAACAACACTGCATGCTCTGCACATGTACCCCAGAACCTGAAGTGCAATTAAAATATATATATATATATATATATATATCTGTATATATATACATATATGCACACACACACACATAAAAGAACATCGGATAAAAACTTAAAATTTCAGCTGGGTGCAATGACTCACGCCTGTAATTCCAGCATTTTGGGAGGCCAAGGCGGGTGGATATTAACCAGGTCAACACAGCGAAACCTCATCTCTACTAAAATTGCAAAAATTAGCTAGGGGTGGTGGCATGCCCTGTAAGTCCAGCTACTCGGGAGGCTGAGGCTTGAGAATAACTTGAACACAGGAGGTGGAGGCTGCAGTGAGCTGAGATTGTGCCACTGCACTCCAGCCTGGGTGATGGAGTGAGACTCTATCTCAAAAGAAAAAAAAAAACCCTTAAAAAATTTGAATAAAGTACAGACTCTAGTTCATAATAACATGAAAGAAAAACTTGTAAAGTACTGCATAATTTACATAATATTTCTGTCTCAAATATCTTTCAACCATTAAGTTAAGAGTGTGACTTTGGCTAGGTGCGGTGGCTCACACCTGTAATCCCAGCACTTTGGGAGGCCGAGGTGGGTGGATCACCTGAGGTTAGGAGTTTGAGACCAGCCTGGCCAACATGGCGAAATCCCGTCTTTACTAAAAATACAAAAATTAGCAGGGCATGGTGGTGTGTACCTGTAGTCCCAGCTTCTCAGGAGGCTGAGACAGGAGAATTGCTTGAACCTGGGAGGCAGAGGTTGCAGTGAGCTGAGATTGCACCACTGCACTCCAGCCTGGGCGACAGAGCGAGACTCCGTCTCAAACAAAAAATTAAAAAAAAAAAAAAAGAGTGTGACTTAATGACAAGCGCAACACTTGCATGCTTTTTCAAAACTGCTCCTGAAAGCCAGCAATGTTGGTTTCTCCTTTACCCTGGAAAAAATCTGGGATAAGTTGGAGGGTGGGGGGAAGAGGGAGGGATAGGATTAGGAGAAATACCTAATGTAGATGATGGGTTGATGGGTGCAGCAAACCACCATGGCACACGTATACCTATGTAACAAACCTGCACGTTCTGCACATGTATCCCAGAACTTAAAGTATAAGAAAAAAAGAAAAGAAAGAAAATCTCCTCTAGTCACTTCTAGTCACCACAACAGTTTAATTTTAATAATTAGAAGACCTGCTTCCATGCAGAAATATGAACTCCAAATCTCTGGGTATGGGAACAGAAATTGCCGTAGCACACTAAAAACTCTGTCCAAAGAAATTCTGTCGTCTGTTTTCTTTGCCGTTACCCATTTTATATCCTTGAGATGGTGTTGAGTTGAGCTGCAAAGCCAGCCTTGGCCACAGGCCCTGAGAGTCCTGCCCAGTTGCCCCAGCACCTTGCCCTGGGACGTGGCCAAACTGGCCACCTGTTGTCCTGTTCGTTCCTGCGATTTCTGTCTCGGTTGCTCTCTTTTGGAGTTCTGCAGTCATGTATGTGCTTTTTCTTGTTCTGGGTCAGTTTGTTTCTCATCTGTCAAACCAGGACTCGTAATTTTACAAGGTCACACAGTGAGAAAAGCCTTGCTAAATCTTACTGCTATGATTCACAGCATTGCAGAGGCCCTGCTTTTGGAGCTGCAAGAGATTTCAGAAGTTTTAGGCTAATTCCTTCATTTTACAGACGACTAAAATGAAATCCAGGGAGTTTAAGTGGCATGAAGAGAACCAGAGGATTTCTTCTTAAAGTAACTATGGAGCCAAGTCTTCGTAGCACATACACTGGTACAGAGTCAGGCTGAGAGGGGCCCAAGCTTACACAATGTTGGCGTCCTCTTTCAGAACGGAGAAATACAAAATTAAGTACATAATTGTTATCATTTAGAAAGCTAAAAGAAATTATCATAAATTATACACTTTCAAAACCTGTGAAATACCACAAAGAGCATAAAATCCAAGAAAATAATATCTTTATTGACTATCCAACCAGTCTCTGTAATTCATATTTTCTTATATTTTTGCTGCGTAATGTTTGATTGCCTTTTCCTCTGACTTATAATGTCGTTTCTATTGAGATAATAGTGAGAAAATTCGGTCTTTAGCAGAATCGATCACAGTTTGTTTCTTACTGACAGTTTAACATTTTTCTTTCAATTTTACAACTCATTGTTGATAAGTCATGTAAGTTTTAGTGTTATTGTCAAATTGTGGATAACTCTCTTTCATATGAAAGCTGTAAGATTTGGAAAATCTTTCGGCAGACTGGCTTTTGACTCTATCTTTTTCAAACTTTCATGCTCTTCCCTCCCCAAGTACCTCCAGGGCTAGGCACTGTGGAGCATGTGTGGCCTGGGAGGTGACCTGTGATGCTGTGCCTTGGTCACACGCTGGGTGCATCAGCAGAATGGGCTTCCTGAGCATTCCCAGAAGCTGTTTCCACACCAGGATGGCAGCAGTGATTTTACTGAACCTGGAAGTAATGATAAGCTGTGTAAGTGAAATCCAAACTAAATGTATCCCAGCCCTTCACTTGCTTTGACTTGGAGCACTGAAGGGCTGTGTCCTAGGTGCGCGCGCGCGCGCACACACACACACACACACAGGCACACACAAACCCCTTTGCAATTCCAAGCATGCCCCCTAGCCCCATGAGGCAGTCAGTGGCTTCATCCCACCTCTAAGCTCCTCCCTCAGGAACATGCAAACTCCGCCCAATTCTCCCTTCTGGAAATTGGCTCAGTCATTCTTTACAATCCTGTTAGCACCTGAGCTTTCAAGTTATTTCTATGAGAAATTTTGAGTTACAGAATCTAGATACAAGGAAAAAGCAACCAAACTTCTTAGGAGATGCGACAATACGTACAAACACCAGCCAAAACAGTTAACTATGGCAACAGAGCCACAAAGCCTCCAGAGAGCGGAAATACAAATTTAATAGAAATAGAAGAAAATAGACTAGTTAATAGATATATAAACTTGTATATAATTATTTTTACTGTGTTCAAGGAGATAAAAGACAATAGAATTTTAGCAGCCATGAGAGGTAGTGAATGCTATGGAAACCAAAGGCAAATTGCAAAACTGAAAAATTTAATCATCAAAATTAAGAACTCATTGGATGTCTTTGACAGATTAGTCATTGAGGATAATTGGAAAGTAGATTAGGAGAAAACAGAATAAAACATGGTAAGGACAAATAATGGAAAACTACAGAGGAGCTGGTCAGAGATAGAGGATAGAGTTACAAGGTTTAGCAACAGCAAAAGAGGACACAAAAGAAATTTCAGAAGTGTAAGGATACAGGAAAAAACACTCAGTTTCTCCCGCTACACTCTCACAACACTCACACTACTATGAACCTAGATTTGTGGAGTTTTTCCTCACATACGAAGCAATTCTTCAGATAATTCTCCAGTGAACACCAGCTGGGTGTCTTCTAATTCAGTTCAGCTCTGACACTGTCTAGCTGGAGATTGCATCGGATACCACAGGTCGAAGTTTCAGTCCCACAAGCCCATCCCTCAGTTCAGATGTCAATTGCAGCACAGGTGGTGACCTGTGCTTCTGACCAACCAGCTATAAACTGGGATTTCACCACCCCCTCCTTGGGTTTATTTAATTTGCTAGAATGGCTCCTAGAACTCAGGGAAATTCTTACACTTATCTATTTATTATAAGGATAAATTACAAAGGATACAGAACAACAGCCAGAGGGAAGAGATGCATAAGGCAAGGTATGGGGAAAAGGGGCACATGCTGTCTCTGGACACACTACCCTGCAGGAACTTCTACATGTTCTGTTATCTGGAAGACCCCAAAGCTCAGTCCTTTTGTTTTTTTATGGAAACTTCCTTAGGTAGGCACGATTGATAATATCATTGGCTGTTGGTGATCAACTCAATATTCAGCCCTTCTATCCTCCCTGAACTTGAGAGAGGTGATTGGGTAGAAAACACTGAACAGCCCCCACCTGAGGCTATTGAAGGGCACTAGCCATCTCGTTAGCATACAACAGACACTCATCACTCCAGAGATCCGGAGGATTTTGGGAGCTATGCATCAGGAAACCAGAAGATCAAATATACATTTCACAGTATCACAGGAAGAAGCATGATGAAGAACTTTCCAAACTAATTACCAATGTCAAAAATCTGAAACATAACTTAAATGTCACAAAATTGAAAAAAAACTATCAATTAGATTTCTGAGGCAGTTCTAAAACACTTTTTCTTACCTATTTTAGTTGTACCCTCTTTGATCATCTCCTCAAAACACAACAATTTTCCAATACCATTTTTATAGAGAAAACAGAAAGATAATTCAGACTTTTTTCTAGTGTATTTGATTCAAATTTATTATTGACGATTTAGAGAATTGTTTCTTGTTTCCCTTTTCAATTCAATATCATCTCGTTATGTAAAATTCAATATTGTCTAGATTTGAGGAAACATCTGTTATATATGCACTGTAAGATTTGAGAAATAAAAATAAAATTGTAAGCCTCCACCCAGCTGAACAGATCTCCTCTTGGCCAAGGGAATCTTGGAGAAACCTTAAAAACTGAGTTCCTGGCCATGAGAGGAGGGAAGGTCAGCCACCTTGTTGTACTGCTGCCCTTGTTGACTGCCATTGGCTTTCTCTTTAAGGGTTACACAGAAACCAGCCCTTTGGAAAGATTCACTCTACCTCTGATACCAACCAACCCTCATGCTGCCCCTCCCCTACGGTTTTGACACAGGACTGACCAGCATTCCTTCCTGTTGAGAGATCACTGACCACAGAGTAGCTCTGGCCAGTCTACAGACACTGCACATAGAGTGCCTCCATGTTCCCTGCTTTACCCTTGATGTTTAGAGCCTCCTTGTAATACATTTAAATGTCAAGTCTCCATCCCAAAGTGAGCAGGGAAGCATGTTGCATGACTGTTGGCTACCATACATGCCCTTGCCTCCCTTTTGTGAGTTTCCATAGCTCCTCCTATAACCTGCTGAACATGTGTACTTAGCCAGCCTGCTCAGCGTACATTCCTGTTCCCTTGACCCATTCCCTGAAGTACTTTTTCTGGAGGTTACGCTTCCCAGCCTGCAAGATGGCCAGCCTGCAGGCTGCAATGCTTTATGAAAAATAAAGCTCTTTTTCCAAATTTATGAATTTCATTCTTCAGTTGGCAGATTTTGGGACATTTGTTTTTCTTGTACAGTGACTAAGCATATTCATGGAACTGATGACCTGCATTAGCTAGTTTGGTTAATGATTTCCTAGAACAGACTACTATTGTGAGGTTTATGCTATTTTCATTGATGTAACTAATTTGTCTCAAATCCACAAGACATTTAAATTTTTTTTTTTTTTTTGACTAAGCGGAGTCTCGCTCTGTCATCCAGGCTGGAGTGCAGTGGTGAGATCTTGGCTCACTGCAACCTCCGCCTTCTGGTTTCAAGCAATTCTCCTGCCTCAGCCTCCCGAGCAGCTGAGGTTACAGGTTCTCCCCACGACGCCCAGCTACTTTTTGTATATTTAGTAGAGATGGGGTTTCACCACATTGGCCAGGCTGGTCTTGAACTCCTGACCTCATGATCCACCTGCCTCACCCTCTCAATATGCTGGGATTAACAGGCATGAGCCACTGCCGCCGGCCAAGACATTAAAATCTTATCCTTAACATGTTCATAAGATTCTTGCATTTTCATTGATTAGATTTTCCAATAATCCAATGGCCTGTTCATGATTTTGACTCAGAGTTTACTTGTTCTTTTTGATGCATTACTTTTTGAATTATCTGGACACTTTTTGGCTAAAACTAGTCATTTATATCAGAATAATTCCTATCAATTTCATCACATAGCTTCTTGACATTTGTTCATATTCCACTGATTTTAATGTGAATTTTTCTCTCGGTTCCTTAATAAATTTAAGTTGACCAAAGAAGACATTTCAAAATACATTAAAGTCAAGGGTTCATTTATTTTCTTAAAATGTTTTCTTTTTCTTAATTGCTGAAAAAATGTGTTCCAATTTTATCAAATATGCCATTCCCATCAAAAAAAGAAAGAAAGCATGGTGAACTTTCGTTTTAACAAGATGTTGATGACCCTGTGCAGGTAATGTTACGTAACTGATGATTGGAGGCGTTTGCCTCTCCTCTGCCACCACAGCGGGGTGCTGTAGGATGCGTTCTTATCGCTGGCCCTGCATCGTCAAGTCTTCTGCTTGGTGAGTAGATGCAACAGGAGCATTCCTAGAAGCCATGCCTACATCAGGATGATTAGCAAGAACTTAACAGTAAGAAGAGTGCCTGGAAGTCACATACATTTATTCCATTAAATCCAAATTAATTACGGCTCCAACTCTACTGCCCCTAACTGGATCCCAAGCGGTCTTCAGCCACCTCAGCTCACCCTGCAGAGGAGAAATGTGATGAACTGGACATGAGCATGGAAAAAGACTTGATTTCATTGCTCTTAAAGTATCTTACTTTTGCAAATTGTGTTATATATGAGCACATAGGCACAGCGTTAGGAGGCCGCTCAAGAAATACATGCTCATGTGAACACTGCCTGTGGTGCTCACCCAGGCCTTGGAAGGGGGTCATACAATGAAGGGCGCTGCAGTGTCAGCTTGGTTTGTTTTATAGTAAATCACTTTGAACACCTATTAATTAATTCATTTGGCCATTCTCGTTAATTCTTAAAAATTCTACTGCATGCCAAGTACTGGGAGCGATCAAGGGCAGGAGAACCTGCATATGAGTGAGGCTAGTTCTCTTTTCTATCCCCCTCCTTCACAGCTGCTTTTTCTTTCTTTCTTTCTTTCTTTTTTTTTTTTTTTTGAGACAGAATTTTGCTCTTCTTGTCCAGGCTGGAGTGCAGTGGTGTGATCTCAGCTCACTGCAACCTCCGTCTCTTGGGTTCAAGGGATTCTCCTGCCTCAGCCTCCCAAAGTAGCTGGGGTTACAGGCACCTGCCACCACACCCAGCTGATTTTTTTGTATTTTCAGTTGAGACAGGGTTTCACCATGTGGCCAGGCTGGTCTTGAGCTCCTGACCTCGGGTGATCCACCCACCTCAGCCTCCCAAAGTGCTGGGATTACAGGCGCGAGCCACCATGCCTGCACCTTCTCAGCTGCTCTTTTCCAATTTTACAAAAGAAGGGCAGGCCTCCTCCTCACATTAGGGCACATTCCTTCAGGATGTAGAAGTGCTCGGGGCAACAAGGAAACAATTCGAAGTATTGGTGTTGAGAAAGCAAATGAGGAGCCAGCTTATTTTTAATACTTTGCCTTTAGTAAAATTAAAGGAAGATTTCATTGGATTGGCAGCTAATGGATCGTTAAAAATAGCTTTGATTATCTGTCATAATATGACTTTTGGCATATAACTAAGAAGAAGTTCAAAGAATTGAGGGACATTACTCCCACAAATCCTTTGTTTACTTCCCTGTTTTTATGTGAACAGGGTTTCTTTGTGTTTACATGTATAAAACCAAAATTAATGAAAGAATCATTGCTGAGTTCTTTCTCATTCTAACAATATGTAGTTACCATCCAGGGATGTATAAGTGCAATTAAGAATCACACACGTATACTGAAACGTTTTTGAAAAGTTTGAAATAGGCAGAAAGATTGCTGGGTGTCCCGTGCAGCACATCCTTCCGGATTATCTCTGACTTTCATCATCTTTGAGCTATTTTAGAACACTGTACATTGAAAAAGTTGCCTAGTAATACAAAGAATTCTTGACCAAAGAAATGTTGAGTTCTTTCCAGTGGTGATAAAATTAATTATTGCCCCTATAGATATTGACACATTTTGGATCTATTTGTAAGTTCATTTCAACATTTCTAATTGCCCCTGCACACCCCTCACCACCCCAGCGTGTGTGTGTGTGTGTGTGTTGGATTCTTTTTTGAACTGGTTGTAATTATATTACTGGTACCCTCGTTGGTTAATGATGTAAACAAAATCTTTGATATGATTATTTTATGGAAGTCATGAGGATTTTACCTTATAAAAATTCTGATACACACACACACACACACACACACACACACACACAAACGAACTCGCAAGAGAAAACAAACTTGACCTGTGTGGTTTCTACTTTTGAAATGTATTGAGGTATAATTTTTCCCTAATAAATGTCCAGTTTAGAGGTATGATTTTTGCACTGTAACATGGATTTCTAAGATCCAGGGCAAATAATATTATGTGACCCTCCAAATTAAAAGAAAAGTCCTGATGAAATAATGCAAATCTCAAGGACTACATGTATGAAAACAAGTTTCTAAAGGGCACCTGAGCAGCTGTGTATGGAAGTGGAGGTATCAGGAGAAGCCCTTTAGCTTGGCAGGGTTTCGCTGCTCAGGACCACCCCGCTGCTCAGGACCATCTCTCTGTTCAGGACCACCCCGCTGCTCAGGACCATCCCGCTGCTCAGGACCACCCCGCTGCTCAGGACCATCCCACTGCTCAGGACCATCTCGCTGCTCAGGACCATTCGCTGCTCAGGACCATCCCGCTGCTGAGGACCATCCCACTGCTCAGGATCACTCACTGCTCAGGACCACCCCGCTGCTCAGGACCACCCCGCTGCTCAGGACCATCCCGCTGCTCAGGACCAC
>NW_016107546.1:4255528-4269105 GCF_001604975.1 Cebus imitator | reverse complement strand
CCCCGCTGCTCAGGACCACCCCGCTGCTCAGGACCATCCCGCTGCTCAGTACCACCCCGCTGCTCAGGATCACTCACTGCTCAGGACCACCCCGCTGCTCAGGACCACCCCGCTGCTCAGGACCATCCCGCTGCTCAGGACCATCCCGCTGCTCAGGATCACTCGCTGCTCAGGACCATCCCGCTGCTCAGGACCATCCCGCTGCTCAGGATCACTCACTGCTCAGGACCACCCCGCTGCTCAGGACCACTCGCTGCTCAGGACCACTCACTGCTCAGGACCATCCCACTGCTCAGGACCACCCGCTGCTCAGGATCACTCACTGCTCAGGACCATCCCGCTGCTCAGGACCACTCTGCTCAGGACCATCCCACTGCTCAGGACCACCCGCTGCTCAGGACTATCCTGCTGTTACCGCTCATCGCTGCTCTGAGCTGATGGCAAATACCAGGGACTTTTCAGCAACAACTAGAAGATGCGTCCCTGTCTCCCAGGGTCACTGCCTAACGTCCCCTCAAGCTCTGATTTTCTATTCCCAAGGATTTTTTTCTTATCAGAAATAGTCCAAATCCTACTTGTCAATTGTACTGTTTTGTTTTTTGCTAACTGCTTTTCTCTTGTTATGCTTCCAATATCTTTTCAGTGAAACACTCCTCAGTAGCCTCCCCCCACTCCACTGAGCCCACTGTATCTACCCAGAAAAAAGACAACAAATTCATCATTCGCAGAAACTCGGAGGAGTGCTTGATTTTGTTTGGAGCCAACTAATTACATCCGCAAAGTAACCAGAAAATTTCTCACGGTGTGTCAACTCCACAGCTAGGCAGAAGAGACAAAACTCAACTAGGCTGATGTACGGCAGTTCAGACCCTCCCAGGAGCTAAATAACAACTCGGCGTCATGGTCCTAGCAGCACACTGGTATGTTAGATAGACACCTCATCTGATCGGCTATGGCTGGCCTTGAGATAAGCAAGGAAGAATCGGCTGACATTAGATCCATTTCTGGGGGTCTAATCGCCCCTGCACACCCCCCTACCACCCCAGCATATGTGTGTGTGTGTGTGTGTGTGTGTGTGTGTGTGTGTGGAGATGGAGAGAGAGCAAGAGGGCATCTTGTGCTTGGCAGGAAAACTTGTACTGAGTAAATACGTGCCTGAAGGGAGGCCAGGGACAGCAAAGGGAAGAGAAGAAAGAGAAGAGTGCAGAGAGATCCCTAAGGGGGGCCAGCAGAGAAACTTCCCTGGGACCTAGGAACATCCAGGATGCCTGGAAAGTTCCGTGCCTTTTCCCTGGGTTGGGAGGGTCTGTAGGCTCTAGAATGTCTATATTTGTCAGTGTGAGTTATACCTCCAGGGCACGCTCCACTCTATTTCTTCACACATGGGTGTTCTTCATCTCACAGGGCTGCAACCGGAGTCTGTTAGTGAGCTCAAAGCCCGGCCCCTTAACATGTTTTCCCCAACTCTGAATCTTTTCATCTGCTTCCCACCGAGTCCTGGAGACTTCCAGGTGTTAACTGAAATGACTATTTAGGCACCAGGTTCAGGTGGAGCATGTGATTAGAATCTGGTTGGCTAAAAAACCTGTTGGCAGTTTCTTTCTAACTCTCTCTTGCCAATGGAAAACAAGCCCACTGCCAAACCCATTCAGTAAGAGGTGCTAATGAACCTCCAGCAATTAGACCGTTGATGTCAGACTCGTTAGCTGGGGCCAACATTTGTAAACTTTGATTTTTAAGCCAGTTTTCTCTCTTTCTCTCTCACACACACACACACACACGCGCACACACGGACATGCATATGCATGCACACACACATGCACACACATGTACAAACACATGCACACACATACAAACACATGCAATGCACATATGTACAAGCACATACACATATGTACAAACACATGTACGTACGTGCACACACATGCACACACATGTGCACGCACACACATGTACACATGTGCATACTTGGCAATGCTTTACTTCCCTGCTACCCACCAATCCATGAACCCACCTTTCCCACAATCATCTAGAGATCTTTTACCTACTTTTAGAAAAGGTCAGGATTACAAGTATATAACCCCAGCCTTCTGATAAGAAAAGCAGATTCTAATATTCAAAATAAAGCTACAATTTATCTGAACTTTTAAGAGTGAGAGTCTGTTCCCCATATGCCTCAATGCAGCATCTGGGCACATTGGAGTGAAGAAGGTGTCCGCTCATGCTCTGGCTAGCGATGTGCTGTTAACAATCAGCTCTCCAACAGTGAAAAGCCCTGGCAGCATCTGCCTATTTCTGTGGTGTAAATATTCCCTTCATGGCTGATGATAAGGCACAAACATAAGGCCACTCAGCATGGAGTTGTGAAAGACAGCACATGGTTGTCTCTCAGATGCCAGCAGGAGCCAGCTTCATACCCGACGGGCTCTGGGCTTACCATGACCCAATCTCTAAGCATAAATCAACTACCCAGAAGAATAACAGTTTACAAAGTAATTAGGGTCAGATTTGGAAGCAGGAAGTAGGGAATCTGAAAGGGTTTTTCAGATTCAGATGTCCCAAGAATTATCTTTGGCAGAGTAAGAGCCAGTAGTATCAGCTATACACCAGAATGACCAGTCCCTTGAGTTGGACAATATTTATCAAGCATCTTTTCATGTAGCACACTTTAATAAAAGTTTAAGCCAAAAGGGGTCAACCTATGCCCTCTATGGCTATAAAAATCTCCAGAAGTTGATGACCTGTTTATAGCATGTGACCTAAGATTCTTAATACAATAATAATAGGGTTTTGTGAAATTTTAGGATTTGGAAAAGACCTCATGGAGTATCCATTCTAGTGACTTTCAACTTGATCAGACTCAAGACCCCAGTTCTCCCTCAGTTTATGGAGGAATAATGGAAATATGTATTTTAGGTGTACACTCTGATCAGTTTTGTGTATGTATACAACTTTGGAACCATAAGCACCATCTTCATCTTTTAAAAGTATTCTGTAACATACCATGAAAGAAATTCATAGATCTATAATCCACTTACAAATATATTTTTAAAAAATCAATATAATGATCAGTTACTAAATGCTCAGGTAGTTCTGTGCTGGGAGGACATAGTGAAGTCAGATGGGTGCATGTGTGTAGAGAACCATCAGAAATCAACAGTGTCAGTATGAATGAATGAACATTGAACAATGAATGAAAACATGTGGAGCTCAAAAGTGGGCAGCTTTGCAAAATGTGAGCTGATTTTCCAAACCAGTGCCCAATCTTGTCATTGTTCCAACAATAAAATTTTAAAAGTCTCAAGATTTACATGATCACTGTATATTAAGCCTGTGCGAAGATTCTTTGTGCTTTTATGCAGAATGGAGTTAGATTCTAGGCACAGATAATGTTATAAGCAGGCTTCCACCTGCATGGGTATATAGCATAACATTCTCAGATCTTGCAGAATGTGAGATAATTATTTTGGGGAACGGGCTCGTGCATCACAGGACATCGCCCTCCGAATTCATGTGACAACCCCAAAGTTGTCCCGTTGCTCTTGGGAAGACACAGATGTACTCTAACACATATTTTGCAGAAACAGCTCTTGTGCTCTAGCTGTATTAGTTGTTTTCAGTCATAAATAACATAAAGCTCTGGCTCCCACTGGCTTGGACAACCTAAGAATTTATGACCTCACAGAACAGCTGCTCAGTAATGTCACTGGGGACTGAGATTCTCTCTCTGCCTTTCCTGCTGCCCTCCAGTTGGCTGCAGGCTGGCTACACAGTCCAGCACCTGCTGGACACAAGTCTCACCAGGGGAGAAGAGGATGTCTCAGAGATGCCCTTTCTGCAGGCTCCCTCATTTACCAGTGCCTCTCAGGCAAACGGGGAAAATGTGATTGGCTAAGAAGAGCCAGGATCTTTCCGGGGTGTCATCATCTGTTTGGGCTGCTGTATCAAAATACCATCAACTGGCGGATTCTAAACAACAGAAATGTATAAACAGCCCTAGCTAGCAGTCCTGGAGACTGGAAGTCCAAGATCAAGGTGCCAGCAGGTCATCGGCTGGTGGAGTCCCACTTCCTCTATTGAGGGCATCTTATCGCTCTGTCCTCATGTGGCTGGAGGGTCTGGAGGGTCGAGGAGTCTCTCTTGAGCCTCTTTTATGAGGGCACTAATCCAGTTCATGAGGCTCCCCCCCCATTACCTAATCTCCTTCCAAAGGCCCTACCTCCTAAACCATCACCTTGCTATTGGTTTCAACACACAAATTTTAGGGGGACACAGGATTTGGGCCATAATATTGGGGCAGTATGTGAGCAAGCGGTATCAGGATAAAATGGTGATTCTTGAAGGAAGAAAAGGGGAATTGGGGATGTGGCTTAGGCAATCAAAGGACAGCATCCAGTGTATAGAGAAACTGGTGAAATGCGGCCAGATGGAGAAGGGAGGTGAAGGAGGGTGGGGAGCCGCACCCTGAGATTGCTGCTCACCTTTCTGTTTCCTATGCCAGTAACAGCAGAGGCCTGCACGAGGGGAGGAACCCAGGGCTCTGATGGTCCTGGTGTTTTGGTCACCCTCCATGATCAGCTGGCAACATGATGGGGGTGCTGGGCCTGGCTGGCATCTCACAGAATCCACAGCCCTGAAAACCGTGCTTGCCCACGGCAGCAAGCACCTTGCGGGCGGGCTGGATTTGTGATCTGTTTCAAACCCAGCACTTACTGTGACCATCATGCAGGAAGCACTTGATGGTGTTTTACCAAGTGACTGAAGGCAGCTCTGTCTCTGGGCTGGCCATCTGCCATTTGGGCTACTTGTAAATCCACAGCCTGAAGTGCCAGGGTCTCTCCCGCTTCATCTACCTGTGCCTCGTTCATCCATTCTCCTTCTCTATACAAGGGCCGTTTTAATTCTTGCTGGGAAACGCTGAGCAGAAAGTCACTTTAAGAACTGACTGTGGAATTCCTCCCTTGGACAGAGCTGGCTTTGTTAGGAATATATCTAAATGGGCATGTTTGTTTATGAAGATGAGGGCATGGCCCGTAATGACCAAGATATTGAGAAACTGCATGGTGCTAGAGAATAACAGGATACGGTGGATGGAGACTGACAGCAACGCATGAAGGAGGTGCAAGGGCACGTGGAGAGCATTTCCCCCATGTTGGAAGACCAGAGACGGTGGGGAAGTCAGCTGAGAGGCTCACGGGAGCAGCTGTGGAGGAGGGATGCCTGGCTTTTTGTCTTGAATCATCTGCTGTGCTGCGTGGTGTGTCCCCCATCCCCATCCTCCTCAATCTCGAGTCAGGGTCTCCTATACACCCACCAACTTATCTGAGTGGTGTGTGGTGGAATCTGTGGCTGGGTTGGGGTGACACGGGACAGAGAGAAGGAGTCGGTCACAGGAGGTGAGCTGTGGATGAGATCGAGAAGTCAGGAGGTCAGAAGACTAGAACAAGAGGTGACCATGGGAATGTCACCCCACAGAGTTTGCAGAAATCTTGGGTAGGGCCCTGGCCTTCCCACAGGATGTGGGAAGGAGGCTTAGCCAAGTCTAGTTGAATCCTGGAGGACCTGGTGGCCCCGCTGACTCCTCTGTTACACAATCTCCACCACTCACTCTTCTGGCCAAAAATTGACACAGGGAGTAAAAAAATGTAGAAACCCAGGATCTTGATACATCAAGTTTGGTGTGACTGTAAATGCAAAATAGTATGTGACAGGCACCTGGCAGCTCTGTTCACATTTGCCCAAGCATCCATCCCATTCCTAATATTTGCAGTCCCAGCAACTGGGCCAGGCACCAGGAATAGCAGGCGTGAGGCTCTGGTTTCCTCGGTGAGGGATTCCTCCCGTTGGACCCACTACTGTATGGCTGTCTCACCAAGTCAGCCATTTCCCTCATTAGCTCTGTTACAAACAGTCTGCTATTCACCACCTTGTGGCTGGTGGGGCTGACCTAGCCTTGGGGGTCTGGAAGTTAATCTAGAGGAAGGGACTTCCGGGCTGAGGCTCAGAGGATGGGATGGTGTTAGCCAGGCAAAGAAAGGAGTCTGATAAGTAACAAGCATTCCAAAAGTCCCCACGGCTCGGCCTGTCTCTGCAATGGTTTGATCAGAGTTGTGGTGTCCCATACAGGAGAATGACCTGCAAAATGACAACAGGCATGCTAGGTCTGTAAACTCTTAGCTCCTTCCCGAGACCCGTATGTATGTGGGTGCACACACATGCAAATGCACGTTGCATTCTTTCCTCATCCAGTGGATGGAAAACTCTGGGGTGTGTGTGTGTGTGTGTGTGTGTGTGTGTGTGTGTGATTTATCTCATTTCTTTGCTGTACAAAGAATAAGGATATGGTGGGGAGGATGAATAGAAGGTGCTCTTATAATTAGGTGTGTGGAGATTTTGATTGCTTATTAAGACAGCAATCTGAAAAATGACACGGTACTGCAGTGGTCAAGATTATAGAGGCCAGCTTGGCACGGTGGCTCATGCCTGTAATTCCAGCACTTTGGGAGGCTGAGGCAGGTGGATCACCTGAGGTTGGAATTTCAAGACCATCCTGGCCAACACGGTCAAATCCCATCTCTACTAAAAATAGACAAAATTAGCCGGGCATGGTGGCACGCAGCTGTAGCCCCTGATACTTGAGAGGCCGAGGCAGGAGAATCACTTGAGCCTGGGAGGTGGAGGTTGCAGTGAGTTGAGATTGCACCATTGAACTCCAGTCTGGGCAAAAATAGCAAAACTCCATGTCAAAAAATATATAAAATAAAAAGATTACAGATGCCCCCTCACTTACAACAGGGCTACAGCCCAACAAAGCCATCCCAAATTGATTTTGTTGTAAAATATCCTAAGTCAGAGATGTGTGGCTGACGGGGAGGGGGGCTTGCTGCCACTGCTCAGCACCAAGAGAGAAGCATGGTGTCTACAAGTGCGTCACACCCTCCTGAAGTCGAATCATTGTAAGTCAGGGATGGTCTGTACATGCTTTGAAGTGATTGTGTTTGAAATCTGGCTGTGCCAAGTTCAAGCTGTGCCAGCTTCCTGCCATCTCTGTGACTCACATCTCTGTTTCCCATGGCAACCCATCTGACACCATCTATCTCCTGAGGTGGTGGTGAGGGGGGACTAAGATCGCGCAGGTGAAGCACCTGCAGAGTGCTCACTAGACATCAGTGAATGTTACTGTGGTCACACAGGGGAGGGACGTACCAAGATGACTCCTTTAGCTTCCCCACTCACAGAGGCATCAATGGCATGAAGTATCTGCCTCTGGATCAAAGAGAACGATCCATTTCTAGAGGTTCTGTTTTACAAATTTTGTTCTTTTTACAAACGTGCTCACTCATCTTCAAAATCCTAAAGTAATAAAATATTTATTGAACATTAAAACATTAACATAATTAAATAATTTAAAACATTAAAATAGTACTTGGCTGGGTGCAATGGCTCATGGCTGTAATTCCAGCACTTTTGGGAGGCTGAGGTGGGAGGATTGCTTGAGGCCAGGAGTTCAAGACCAGCCTGGGCAACATAGTGAGACTCTGTCTCTATTAAAAATAAAAAGGTTAGCCAGGCATGGTAGTGTGCTTCTGCAGTCCCAGCTACTTAGGAGGCTGAGTGGGAGGATTGCTTGAGGCCAGGAGTTTGAGATCATCTTGGGTGTATTAGTCGGTTCTCACTTTTCTATCAATAGCTACCTGGAACTGGGTAATTTATAAAGAAAAGAGGTTTCATTGGCTCACAGTCCCACAGGCTGTACAGGAAGTGTGGCTGAGGAGGCCTTAGGAACCTTTTAATCATGGCAGAAGGTGAACAGGAAGTCAGCACATCCTACATGGTGGAAGCAGGAGGGAGAGTGAAGGTGGAGGTGCTACACACTTTTAAACAACCGGATCTCACGAGAACTCCTCACTATTATGAGAACAGCAAGGGGGAAGTCCTCCCCCATCATCCAATCACCTCCCCCCAGGTCCCTCCTACAATATTGGGGGTTATAATTCTGTATGAGATTTGGGCAGGGACACAAATCCAAACTATATCACTGAGCGACATAGAGAGACCCTGTCTCTACATAAAATAAAAAACAATTGCCGGGTGTGGTGGTGGCCCATGCCTGTACTACTCAAGAGGCTGAGGTGGGAGGACTGATTGAGCCCAGGAGTTCAAGGCTGCAGTGAGCTATGATTGCACCACTGTACTCTAGCACTATAGCCTGGGTAACAGAGCAAGACCCTGTCTGTAAAAGAGAAAGAGAAAGAAACAAAGACAGACAGAGAGAGAGAGAGAGAGAGAAATCCTCTTTTTGTCTACTTCCTGTCAACGTATGTAGTAACTATGTGTTGGGTGGGATTTTGAGGATGAATCCAGGGTTGTCCAGGAAAATTCAAAATGTCTCTGGGAAATTGCAGGCTAATAATGTCCTCCGGGCACCTTTATATGCATATATCTGAGCAAGCATCGAGTTAGGAGATGGAGATTTGGGTTGGAGTTCTGGTCTTTAAGGCCTCAGTTTTATACCTCTCAGTCAAGTATATTTTGCCTTGCTCTTGTGATTTGTAAAATTAAATTGGAATTATATAAACAAAAGTGCTTATAAAAGCGTGATCCATTCCATAGGTGAAAATGATATCTGTGTTCATTCTCATTTGGTGCTGTTCTCTTAGGAAGCAGTCACTTGTTCAAGAATTTCTCAGGATACATGAAGAAAGAGTGACTGGAATAATTTCTTGATGATTGCCAAGCATTCAGAGGATGAATGTTTTGTTGGCTTGTTTCTTTAGATATATTTATCTCACTCTGTTATCCAGGCTGGGGCCAGTGGCCCAATCATAGCTCATTGCTGTCTTGAATTCCTGGGCTCAAGTGGGCTCAAGCGATCCTCCCACTTCGACCTCCTGAGTATCTGGAACTACAGGCATGTGCCCCCAAGCCTGGCTAGTTTTTGTTTGTTTGTAGAGATGAGATCTTGCTATGTTGCCAGACTGCTCCCAAGCTCCTGGCCCCTAGCGATCCTTTGGCTTCTGTCTTCCAAAGCGCTGGGATGGCACAGGTGTGAGCCACCAGGCCTGGCCTGAAAGGTGGGTTTTAGATGTCATATGCTACTGCCGTTGCCTACAGTGATTGACGTCTTACACTAACACAATTCAAAAGCAAGACAGCTAATCCTGGGCGAGTCATCAAGAGTTCTGGAGCAGAGGGAAAATAAAAGTCATTCCCTTTCACTGGTGTAACTTTCTTTCCCAATGGCCTCCAAGACAACTCCCATTGGGGTGATTGAGGGGGGCACTTAAGGCATCACCAGGTCTAGTTTCTCCATAAAACGTCCCCGGTGTAAAGTTAGCTGTACGTCTCTCAAACTAGCCACTTTGAATGGCTCTGTCATTAGGAAAGAATTTAGTGGCCTTACATTAACATAGGCTAATGGTTTCTGGAGGATTTTTGAGCAGCAAATAATAAGTTTAAGCAGCCTCCTGAGAAGGTTGAATGACGTACGAAGTCTAAAGCACCTGAGAGCAGTATGTCTGCCCTCTCCAGGAGCAAAACATTGGCTATTGAGCGTAATTTGTCTGAAAGCCACTAGCCCCGACTTCATATGTGTATTTGACCCTCCTATTTCTTACATGTCCCTGGATGACTCTTTCGTTCTTTTTTTTTTTTGAGACAGAATCTCACTGTGTCACCAGGCTGGATGGCAGGCAGTGGCGTGGATCTCAGCTCACTGCAACCTCCGTCTCTCAGGTTCAAGCGATCCTCCTCCCTCAGCCTTCCAAGTAGCTGGGACTACAGGCACACGCCACCATTCTCAGCTAGTTTTTGCATTTTTAGTAGAGACAAGGTTTCACCATGTTGGCCAGGAGACTCCTTTCTTTGTTTTTATCTCATGGTGTCCACTATAGAAAATGCCTTTGTGCTGCCTGTGTTTCTACATGTGAAGAAACTGACAGACTGATTTTGATGAATGCATGGTACAGAAAAGCACTTGACATCAAGTCAGAACGCAGTGCCTTCAAGTGTGTAGGAATATTTTGGTGGACCTGAAAGATGGCCAGTTAACATTTTTTCTGACACTAAACTTTTTGGAGTTCTAAACAATGACATAAGAACAAACCATAATCTGACGTATTATACATACATAACACACAGAACATAAAATTTACTGTTTTAAACGTTTTCTTTTTAGAGAGACAGGGTCTTGCTCTGTTGCCCAATCTGGAGTGCAGTAGCATGATCATAGCTCACTACAGCCTTGAATTGCTAGGGCTCAAGCCATCCTCCCCCCTCCGCCTCCCAAAGTGTTGGAATTACAGGTGTAAGCCACAGTGCTTGGTGGCCTGTTTTAACCATTTTTGAAGCTGATCATTTTAGGTTCTGAGGCATTGAGTCCATTCACACTGTTGTGCAAACACCACCATCAATTATCTTCAGAACGTTCTCATTTTCCTCAGCTGAAACTCTGCATCCATGAAGCAGCTTCATTGTTATTGGAAAACAGGTAGGTTATTGAGGATGCCTGCTCACCGTGGCACGCTGAAGCGCACGGACAATACTCTCGGAGGAATGTCATTCTGGGTCGCGTCTCCATGGGAAGGGGATCACCAAACAGGCTCTTTGGGGGCCCAGGCAGAATGATGGGGACTTCAGATTAGCACCCCAGCCATGGGGAGGGCCTGGGGCAACAATGTGAAGGGGGGCAGCTGGACCCCTCCTCAGAGGTGCTGCAATGTCCTTTCATTTCCTCCTTGCTGACTGGCTTAGCAGTCCCTCATAGGAGTACAGGAACACATCGACCCAGCTCCAGCATATGGTTCACATGCTGACCCTTCAAAAAAATACCATCTGCACATTTGGCTATTGCCAAATTACCCCAAAGAAATGATCTTTGAGCAAAGGGAAAAGTATTTGTCACTCCCAGCCTGGTGAGTTTTCTCCAAAGCAAACAGATGTGCCCTTCCAAAAATAACCATTTTGCCCATTGGGTCTTAACTATTTACATTCGGTGAGATCCATAAAGAGCCAGGATTTAGGCCAGCAACACTGAAGAGGGCATCTCATGGACGAAGGCTCTCGTTCTGCTCTCTGGAAAAGGCTTTGGGGGGAAAAAAGTCGGAGCCTCCCAGAGAGAGCAAGGGCAGGAGGGGTTGGAGGAGCCTGGGGGGTGCGGGGCCTTGAGCTTGGTCAGTGCGCCCTGCTGCAGGCCTGGCCTGCTGGCATTGCTGGGAGGAGGGTGGGCAGCAAGGGTGGGGTGTTTCTGGGGAGCTGATGGCATTTAGAAATTATTTTCTAGGGCCAGGCACGGTGGCTTACGCCTGTAATCCCAGCACTTTGGGAGGCCAAGGCGGGTGGATCACGAGGTCAAGAGATTGAGACCATCCTGGTCAACATGGTGAAACCACGCCGTCTTTACTAAAAATACAAAACATTAGCTGGGCATGGTGGTGGTGCCTGTAATCCCAGCTACTCAGGAGGCTGAGGCAGGAGAATTGCCTGAACCCAGGAGGCGGAGGTTGTGGTGAGCAGAGATCGTGCCATTGCACTCCAGCCTGGGTAACAAGAGCGAAACTCCGTCTCAAAAAAAAAAAAAAAAATTATTTTCTAAACATAACTCTAATGTCTCATGTTTTCATGACCCGGAATTGCCTTGGGAGGCTTTCAGGCTTACTGGAGTCCTGGGGGGCCTTTAGTGGCACTCTGTGGATGTTGCGGTGAGCAGCCGGAATGCTGACCCAGGGCAGAAGCCTCCAGGGTCCGTCATAACCACCCGCAGGCCAGCAGCATTGTGAAACAGCCCTCCTGAGGGGGAGCGTTCACATGGCCGGGAGGGAGTTAGGGAAGTAAAGAAAGAGAAAGGACAAGGGCAAGAACGTGCAGGGGAAGCCTGCTGCGTGCCAGGCACCTGGCTGTATCGTTCAGGTCTTCGGAGATCATGGGACTTTAAGGAAAGTGTGGCTCCAAGAGCTTCCATCACTTGTTCAAGGACACGTGGGCTAAGAGTGTGCGCCAGTGCTGGTCTCCATTCGCCTCCAGCCACGAGGTCCTGAAGAGACGCTTCAGGCCTCCTCACGACTTCCAAGCTAGAAGGCATGCTGACGATCAAAAATATTTCAGGTAGTTTCAAGAAGAAACAGACATTCAGAAAACCACAGAAAACTTTTTTTGGAAAGTCTTAGCAATAGTTTGCATTCAGATAGTAATAAGAAGATAGATTTTATGTGTAAATCCAAGAGAGTTTACATAGATATGCAGCACTAAAAGACCATCCTATGAAGCCAGGGGCTAATATTCCCATTTTACAGATGAAGAAACTGAGACTCAAAGAGATGAAGTGACTTCCATCTCTGTTCATGAATGAAGAAAGAAGAGGAACTAGCTCTAGAACCAGATCTTCCCATAGTTCTTTCTGTGACAACCCATTGCCTTTGAGCAAATCAATGGAATGCATTTTAAATTTACATTGATCCAAAGGTAACTGTCAGTTACAGTTTCATTGGTCTGAAAGCCTTTTTAAAAATATTTTTGTTAAAAACACGTAAGACAATTATTACCTGATGAACTTCGATTTTTAAATGCCAACCTCCTTCTAGACTAAGGTGTGTGCGAGTCTTGGATCCTCTGAATGACTTCTGCAACGTTGAATATATAAAACATGACACCGAGTTAAACTATTGATCACATGGGAGGGGAAGGATGGTTAAGAAAATCTGGAAGAATTAGGCAAGAGTGTAGAAAATGGTCAGCTTATTAGAAAAAAAAAAAAGACTAGGTTTTATGCTATCCAGTAAATATTGTATTTCTTTTAGTCATTTTCTCTTGTCTGACTTGTGCAAAGTACGCTGAGAGGTCAGAGAAGTTCTCTGAATGGAGTGTAGATGAAGGTCTTGGGGCAGTTTAGCAACAGGCTGTGCATAAGATCGACATATTGTAACTTTTCCTAAACTGAAGAACCTTAATTGCTGGTTCCCAACCAGGAAGAAGAAAATGATTTTGATGTGTGAAATGCAGAGTCAAATAGATTTCCCAGAAGAATTTCAGCTGTGGAATGAGGACCTGTGGGAGTTGTAATGAAGCCTCAAGCCTGGAAGGGAGAGAGGGGGAGGAAGAGTGTTAAAGAGTGATTGATAACAGAAGTGTCCAGAAGGTTTTATTATTTAAATTTCATTCCCAGTGCTGGATCTGTAAATACTAGCGAGATTAGTAATAGGAGTTACAAAGGACCCTTAACCTCTACTAGGCCATGTGATTCATCTGGGGCTACCTCTGGCCCCAACTCCCCTCCGAGACTGGGGCCTGAGTACCCCCCCCACTGCCCACTCCACATTTCCTCTGAGATACACAGAGCAGCTCAATTTCCACACTTCCAAAACCACGCTCCAGATTTCCCAAAGAAGCTGGTGCACATCCAGCTCATTCTGTCCCTGAAGCCCAGGACCCAGCTCCAGAGGGTAAAAGTGAGCAGTCTCCTCTCTTCTCCTCCCTGCTCCTACCTCAGCCTCACTGACTCCTCACCCCCCATTCAACCAATATCCCTCCTCATCTCCTCCTCACCCTCCTCATCTCCTCCTCCCTCTCCTCATCTCCTCCTC
>NW_016107546.1:4236484-4254502 GCF_001604975.1 Cebus imitator | reverse complement strand
CTCCTCATCCCCTCCTCACCCTCCTCATCTCCTCCTCACCCTCCTCATCTCCTCCTCCCTCTCCTCATCTCCCCCTCACCCCCCATCTCCCCCTTAACCCTCCTCATCTCCCCGTCACCCTTCTCACCTTCTCCTCACCCTCCTCATCATCTCCTTATCTCTTCCTCAGCCCACCTCACCCCTCCTTATGTCCTCAAGCCTCATCTTCCACTCCTCACTCAGTCCTCACTCTTCCTTACCTCCCTTCAATCTTCCTCCCCCGTTCACCCCTCCTCACTCCCCTGTCTCCCCACATCCCCAGCACCCCCCTTCCCATTTCAGACATCAGGGTCTTTGTCTTGGACTGGTCTGTAGCCTTTATTCAACTCTGCCAAACCCTCTGCTGCCCATTCCGAGTTCTCACTCTGCAGCCAGATTCATCTTGATGAAAATGAAACTTGCAACACATCCATAGATTTGCTCATTGTTTCACAATGTATACATATATCACAACATTATGTGGTGTACTATAAGCATATGAAGTTTGTATTTGTCAGTTACACCTCAATAAAGTTGGAGAAACGCACAAAAAGCCATCAACAGCTTTCCCCTGTCCCTAGGAGAAGCGCTGCTCTTATGGTCTTCGAGACCCTGGCGGTGGTGGGGCGGGGGGCGGCCACCATTGTCTCCAGCACCCACTCAGCCTCACCACACAGCCCTGCCGCCCACCCTCTGACACGGCCCGGCCTTACATGTTGGCCTCCCTGCCTGGACAGGCGTGTCCTCCTGGCTTTGCTGAGTTAACTCACACCCCTCCTCGCCCTTTAGACCGCAGCCCGGTCCCAACCTCCCCGTTGGGCGGCGCCCCCTGTTGGAAGCGCCTGGAACTCCCGGTGCCTCTGCTTGGAAGCCCTTTTCGGAATCCGAATTTAACTCTGGTTCGTGACTACCGAATGACTGCGTCAGGCTCTCTGGATTGGAAACCCCACACAGGCAGAGGCTGTTTCTGGCTTTGCCTTCTATACTTTTGAGTTGAAAGAATCAATAAAAGGTGAAATCCTAACTAAGCAGGAAATTGCTGATAGCGTTTTCGTGGTTGCCATTTCTACGGAAAGCCTGACCATTCAGTCCCTGAGCATAATTAAGTTATGCTAATTTAGACAAGATAAGAAATAGAGGAGTGGTCATGCTCAGAACAACCATGCAAGTGCAAACCTAAAAGATTATGGTAAAAAAAAAATCACTCTGGCAAAATGAATCTGTAATATCATTAATAAAATTTGATTCTACGTGAATAAAGTTTGGAAACACTCTTAGTTCCCTTTCTCCTCATTTTAACGAGAAGACAAAGACAGGGCTGCATTCTGTGCATGATAACTTCCTAATTTTCTAGTGATTTACCCCCCTTTCTTACTTTTTCTGTTATCCTGGAATTTTGGCTATCTCTGTACAATTAGACCTGACTTTGGAGCTCTCAGAGGAAGAATCCTCACATATTTGGAGAACGCCAGATTTGAGAAGAACGTTGAACGGTGTCCAGGGTTGAAAGATCTTGGAAAACTCACAGCCATCTCAGCTTGCTTGTCGTGATTTCTGTGGATTTTCACTAAAGTCTTTCAAGGTACGCATCTGAAATTTTCTGAAGAAATTTAATGAGTTAAACCAGTTGATCAGCAACTCGATGGTTTTACCAACTTGCTAAAGTTGAAAGTGAATCTCTAACCAGGGAGGTTTACTAAGCGGAAGTTTGAGTTTGGGGTAAGGCTCCCTGTTCTGTGAGTGTTTGCCTATGAATCCTACTCTGTATCTGCATTAACATTCTGAAGTTACACAAAATTTACAAAGGCAACGGAAACAAGAAGTGATTACATATCCATGGGAACTTGGGGATACCGTAAATCAACCCTGCCTCTACCCCTCCACCGCCGGCTCTGAGGACTCAGCTACATCTTGGCTTTTAGATTTGGGGAACATAATTCAACCTCAGTGCTGGGTTCATCTATGTGGCTTCTTCCCAAAAGAGCCTGAAAAATGTCCTGAGAATTTTCAGATTACAGCTTATTAAAATTCTTAAATCATCCCAAGAAGGGAAATAGAACCTGAGTGAAACAAGTATCTTTTTTTAAGTGACCATCAGAGCAAAGGCTGGTGTTTTATACTAAACAATCACTGTGAATTGGGCTGCCATGGAACCATTTCAGGCTTTGGTTGAATTTAAGTCACATACTCATGGCCATATAATAAGTATATTATGCTTAAGATGCATGACTGTGCATGCCCCATGTAACACAATATTAAGAGACTTGAAGCCAGCTTTCAACAGCTGAAGCAGGAGTTTCAACAATTTTCCTGTGAATTAGCATCATTCTGAATTAGCAGCTTGGTTAGACAGCCAATTTGGACAATTGAGACCCCAAAGTGGTGTCTTAGGTCTGATTTATTTGTTTTGGCTGTCTAGGTAACTCCCAGTCACTAGACAATCATTCATGGGGAAAACAGGGGAAGTGCCCTTCTTCTGTGTATGTCTCCTTTCCGGGCCGGTATTTAAATATGAGTTGGTAAGACTTAGCCTTTCCTGTGATTGAAGGAATGACTTCACAAGGTCTTACATTTTTACTTTTCATTCTTGAAGCCCAGACAGCAATGGAACCTCTTGAGCCCTGGAAAGCCCCTGACGGCAATTGTGGGATGATAGGTTTTAATTGACAAAAGAGCCCCTTGGCTAAATTCTCAGCTTTGTAGAACTTGTCAGAAGTGTTCAGTTTCAAGCCAAAAAGCTGCCAGAATGAGGGCCAATCATTAATGACAGAAAGATTAGGAGAGCAGACATCAGCTGGCTGTTCACCAGCACATAATGAGACAAAATGCTGACAGTAAACTAAGGGCAATTGACCCACAGCCAGTACTTCACAGAAGGGGACCTCAGTGCCAAATGCCTCCCACCTCACCCTGGCATTTCTACCACGCATAGCAATGATTTGTCTGTGCCTCATGATACAAAAAATATGATACTGTGAGTGTATTCCTAACTCAAGTTTTTAATTTGTTGCATGTTTACACTGTTTAAGGCACAGGGGAAGATGGAAGAGTTTAAAAAAAAAAAGCAAGTGAATACACCACCCAAGTAATTTACTGAGCAAATGCTACAGGGTGGATCCTAGGTATTCCAATGGTCAACACTCACACACAGCGGACCCCAGAAAATCCACTGTGGATTTTTTCCACGCTGTGAATTATCTCCAAGAGAAGTTTTTGCATTTCTGAGTTATACATGGGGTTGATGGATGATGTAACAGAAATACAGTACAGAGACATCTACGAATGGATCTGAAGTTAATTCTGCCCTTGCCTCGGTCATTGTGGTTTTTGACTTGTTCTTGACTATTGAAGATGGTTGTTCTTAGCTTTGTAAGAGCTACAGGTGGAATGGAGAAGTATTTTTTTTCCATTTGCTTCCTGGCAGCATCCCTTTCGTGGCACCAAGTCAGAAGAGCAAGGTGCTTGATGGAACTGAACTTCAGTTGATCAGTCTTGAGATTTACTGTTTGTTGTGATTTCCTAGAAAAAAAGTTGGAATTTGGCTAAGAAACTTTCTGAATACTTACATTTTCCCCTTAATTGAAGAAGCCCCATCAATATAAACAGTGACAGGAGAAATGATTACTATGTGAGTATTTGTACCTTCTCCCCCACTTTTACTCAGGGAAGGGCATCTGTCTTATCTGTTTCACTTCTGAGTCTTTATTGGACAGAGATCATGTGAGGAGATAGTGGTGAAGGTAGAGCATCCAGGAAGAGTTGATTGATTTCCTGGAAGTTACAAGTGAGAAGAATGAGATGGATGGGCAGGGAGAAGGGTGAGCATTAGGTCAGACTGACTTGAAGGACTATTTTGGGGAGAAGGAGGAGAGAAGATTTAGGGGAAGTTGACATGCAACTGGGACACTGAAAGAAAGAGAACAACGGGGAAGAACATTTTCCTTAGTCCTTTATGAGTTTTTGTTTTTATTTTACTTATTTATTTTTGTTGAGATGTCATCTCACTGTTGCCCAGGCTGATCTCAAATTCCTGGCCCCAAGCGATCCTCTCACTTTGATCTCTCACATTTTATTCATTTTAATTAATAGAATCCCCTCTGCATTTCTAAGGGAATCCAGTAAAACCTATTTTAATTGTTTTTCCAGTTAACATCATGGATGACAGTGTTTCTTTGTATTTAAACCTTGCTAAGACTGAGTGGCAAAGTGTCTGAGTTTACGTGGTGACCTTTGTAATGGAAACCTTGCCCAAAGGAGGCTGAACATGAGCGTGAAGAGGGGCAACTGTGGCAAAGGCCCACATGGCCAGAGGCTTCTGTGGTGCTGTGATGCTTGGATTTGATGTGTGGGTCATAGATACCCAAGTATCCCAGCTCTGTGCCCACGAAGTCACAAGGGTCAAGGTTCCAGGAAGAGCTGGAATGAATGATTAAACTGCAGACATAAATACTAGCACCTGTGCGTGTTTCCAATAGGTGCATTCCTTGAAATAAAATCGCTTGTTTTAAACCTTGTGTGTAACTCAGGGAGGGCAAGAACTTTAAAGCCAAAAAAACACTATTTTCTATTTTCTAAAAAGCTGCTGTTTTCAAAAACAAAAGAGGGCAGAATAATCATCTCAAAGTGAAACAGTCAGTGCTTGGTAATTTTCCATCAGTGTCATAGCAATTTTCACTAGCAATTTAAAAATAATCCTGTCCTAAACAGAAAACACGTTTGGCCATGAAAGTTAACTCCCTTCCGCTCGTGATTGAATGTGACTTCCAGATTTATAAGCTCACAGGCCACTCACATCGTGTTAGTTGTTGAAGCGGGGCGAGGTTTGGCTTTGAAAGATGTTTACAATATTTTTTAGATTCTGTAATAAGCAAGTGTCCAGTGAAATTTACCATGTGGACCCAGAACGCCGCTGTTTGCCGCCTGAGTTACCAGCCGAGTGTTGCTGCCTAGCTTGATGACAGAGGCTTAAACAATATCAGAATGATGTGGTAATGCTGAATCATAAGATGCTGAAAGACCTTTATCTGAAGTGTCCTACACACCAATGTTAAGTGAAATCATCCTTTCTAAAACTTTAGCAGATTACAGGTTTTCAGATGCCTTGGGCAGGAAGCCAGCAGTTTCTGGGAACATGAGAAAGCACAGATTTGTATCTCCTCTATGTTTTCATGGAGTGTGAATTCATTCTGCTCAAATTATTTTATTGAAACCTCTTTTAAGAACCTGGGGCTGGAGAGTCACCGAGATGTCTGCAGAATAACTTGGCTGTCCTAGTTTACTATATCTGTGTGACTCAGGGCTGTCAGTGCAGTTGGGGCTCCCCATCACTGATATTTTGGGGCTCAGCGTTTCATGTCGTTATTTCCAGACCCCAGGCATTCTGAGGCCCATATGGCTTTGGCTACCAGGTAGAGCCATCGACTGGGAATACAGGGAGGTGGCTAGAAGCTGGGATGAAGAACGACCTGCGTTCCTCCTGTATACTCATACTCACAATTAATGTAACCCTAGGGCTAGCTCTTTGGCAACGGTCTCCACTGTTCTCTCTACAGCCCCTTCCAGGCTGCTGTGTCATGCTCTTTGTGACAGCTTCTCTTCATTTCAAGTCTACTCTGTGTATTATTGTAATCAGATTCAGTGCAAAAATGTTAAAGAGGGTAGAGGAGGAAAAGGAAGACACGCTGATTTGCTTCTAACGCCCGCACCACCCCACATGCACACCTGGTCTTCACGATCATGATCCCCTCCGTTTGTTTAGTCCTGTGGTGTTCCTCCTTTCTTCCTTCCTATTCAAATCTTTCAACCCAATGAATTGCACAAGTTAATGTGAATTAAAATAAAAAATTTTTGAGAGCTGATCTAAGAACATTGAATATCAGTCAGGCATGTGTTTGGCTGAATGTAATGGAAAACCTGAGGATGTTTAAATAATAAGAAATGTGTCTGTGTCAGGTAACAAGACATCTCAGTGCAACTGGAACAGGGTTGATATCCAGGCTGCATCTGACTTCCTGCTCTGCCACCCTGGGTGTGTGGGTTTTCATCCTCATTGTTGCAAAGTGGTTGCTTTACTTCCAGGCACTGCATCCTTATTCCAGGCAGGAATAAGGAGACAAAGGAAGGAAAAGGAACAAAAGGCTGAAAAAGGGCAAAAGGGCAAGACTACTGATTGTCTCCTCTTTAAAAAGCTTCCTGGGATGCTCAGCTGTAATAAATGTACTCATTTATCACAGCTCAGAACTGGCTCTCATATCTGCCCTTTGCTACACACAAACTCTCTAGCTCCTGTATTGGAAGGAGGGGTGGCTTCTGCATAGTTTTTTGAGGAAGTTGAACACAGTATGACAAAATCCAGAGGAAATACATATCTTGACTCCATGAAAGTGGCCTTGAGGCAGATTTAAATGAAGGATCAGGATCAGCTATGCTTGATGTGGCCCTATGTCCAAGTTTGTCTGAGATGCTCCCAGCTGAGCCTGGGTTGCTGGCTTAATTCCTAATAGTACTGCCCACCTTTTACTTACCCCAACTCGTTATTATGAGAAATTTCATGTTATCATGAAAAAGGTTGAGAAGATGTTATGGGAATAACTGTATATTACCCACTAGATTCTACCACTAACTATTTACTACTTAGATCGCTCCATTCGTCAGACCATCTTATATTTTTTGGGGTGCATTTTGGAGTAATTACAGACATCGCTATACTTATCCTTAATTACATCATTAATCAGAGTTCTATATTTGTTTACAGTTTTTTTTATTTTGAAGTAAAATTAATATAAAATGAAGTGTATGGCCTAAGTGTGTATTGGCAGAATGCTGACAAATGTGTAACTCGAATCCCTACCAAGGCATAAAGCATGACCAGCACCCTAGAATGTTCCCTCCTCCTCCCTCCACCCAGATGACCCAGTGTTCTGATTTTTTTTCAATATATATTATTTTGCCTGTTTTAGAACATCTGCTAAATGTGGTCATACTGTAGACACTCTTTTGGGTAAGGCTTATTTTACCCTGTGTAAAATATATTTTTTAATTTTTGTGAGTGCATAGTAGGTGTATATATTTATGGGATACCTGTTGTGATGAAGGCATGCAATGCATAATAATCATATCATGGAAAATGGCGGCTCCATCCCCTCCAGCACTTATCCCTCGTGTTATGTGCATAATATTTTTGAAAATCATCCATGTTGTTGTGTATTTCATTGCAGAAACTTGCTTTTTCACTCTTTCTAGAAGAACCAAACAAACTCTAGATTCTACTTAAGTCAGAATTGGTTATTTTCAAAGGTGGTTTTTAAAAGCTCTGTAGGGAACAAAGATCTTTAAAACTATCAAGGAAATGCTGCTCTCTGCTATTGCAAAGAACGTAAACTCTTAGAAGTAAAGAAATGTTTGGTTCTTTATTTTACAGAAAGGAATGTGGGGTTGGGAACTTCTAAATGGCCGATTTTAAATTTAATGTCTCTCTAAGAGATATAAATTAGCAGCAGCAAAATATTATGGCCCTTCAGATGCTTCGGCGCATGAATTGTAAATTAAAGTTGGTTTAGCCATTTGGTGGGACTTACCATACTAGAAAGAGCTGTTAAATATTTTTTGGTATCTAAATGTACTTGCAACTATGGGCAGCGTTCCTGCCCCCTGACACATTTTTGTTACAGTGAGAAAGGGAACAACGGAGAATGCACATAAAAATATTCCCAGTTAACAGAAGTTGAAATGAATTAGAGACATAAAGAACACACATGTTTGCACTTAGACATGGTATATAGCTAATTTTTTCACGAAGAGTGCCTTATTACTTTTGCTCTAAGCGGTATTCTAAATGCTCGACATTTGACAAGGGGAATTTCCCTTCCCTTCTCTCCTTTCCCTACAGTATATATTAAACTAATTGCTTTATTTTAACAAGGGGGACCCTGTTTCCCTAACCATCCTCTGGACTCCCAGTCTGACCTTCAACTCCACGGATCTTTGCTGAGAGATAATTGCACCACCAATGTGATTTAGTGCACTTTGCCTCTCTGCATCCAGCCTTTTCTGTCTTTGAAACATTTTTAACTCTGAAAGGGTCAAGTTCCCATCCTCTATAATTCTTGGAGAGTCACATAAAACTTAAATTTGGCCCAGAGTTTCCTTATCATTTATAATTTCCACAATACTCTCAGAGTCACAAAACTATCTGGTGTTTTGGGGATGAACGATTTGTTGTTTTTCTTGAATAAAAATTCTCTGAAGAGTAAGGTAAGGAACGCCAATAGGCTTAAACCTGTCACGGGAAATTGTAAATAAAACTCATGCCATCAGCCATAGTGCCTTCTTTCAGGTCACCTTTTTTTTTTTTAATTTTACTTTAAGTTCTGGGGTACATGCGCAGATCGTGCAGGATTGTTACATAGCTATACACACGCCATGGTGGTTTGCTGCCGCCATCCACCTGTCACCTACATTAGGTATTTCTCCTAATGTTATCCCTCCCCAATCTCCCCACCCCTTACTATCCCTTCCCTAGTCCCCCAACCCCCAACACACCCCAGTGTGTTATGTTCCCCTCCCTGTATCCATGTGTTCTCATTGTTCAACACCCACTTATGAGTGAAAACATGCAGCGTTTGGTTTTCTGTTCTTCTGTCAGTTTGCTGAGAATGATGATTTCCAGCTTCATCCATGTCTGTACAAAGGACATGTACTCATCCTTTTTTATGGCTGCATAGTATTCCATGGTATATATGTGCCACATTTTCTTTATCCAGTCTATCTTTGATGGGCATTTGGGTTGGTTCCACATCTTTGCTATTGTAAACAGCACTGCAATGAACATATGTGTGCATGTGTCTTTATAACAGATCGATTTATAATTCTTTGGGTACATACCCAGTAATGGGATTGCTGGGTCAAATGATATTTCTATTTCTAGATCCTTGAGGAACCACCACACTGTCTTCCACAGTGGCTGAACTAATTTACGCTCCCACCAACAGTGTAAAAGTGTTCCTATTTCTCCACATCCTTTCCAGCATCTGTTGTCTCCAGATTTTTTTAATGATTGCCATTTAAACTGGCATGAGATGGTATCTCCATGTGGTTTTGCTCTGCATTTCTCTAAAGACCAGAGATGATGAGCATTTTTTAATATATTTGTTGGCCACATAAATGCTTTCTTTAGAAAAGTGTCTGTTCTTATCTTTCACCCAATTTTTGATGGGGTTGTTTTTTTCTGGTATATTTGTTTTAGTTCTTTGTAGATTCTGGATATTAGCCCTTTGTCAGATGGGTAGCTTGCAAAAATTTTTTCTCATGCTGTTGGTTGCCAGTTCACTCTAATGATTGATTCTTTTGCTGTGCAGAAGCTCTTAATTAGATCCTGACTTCAAACCATACTACAAGCCTGCAGTAATCAAAACAGCATGGTACTGGTACCAAAACAGAGACATAGACCAATGGAACAGAACAGAGGCCTCGGAAGTAACGCCACACACCTACAACCATCTGGTCTTTGACAAACCTGAAAAAAAAAGCGAAGGGGAAAGGATTCCCTGTTTAATAAATGGTGTTGGGAAAACTGGCTAGCCATGTGCAGAAAGTGGAAACTGGACCCCTTCCTTACACCTTATACAAAAATTAACTCCAGAGGGATTAAAGACTTAAACATAAGGCCTAACACCATAAAAACCCTAGAAGAAAACCTAGGCAATACCATTCAGGACATAGGCATAGGCAAGGACTTCATGACTAAAACACCAAGAGCAATGGCAACAAAAGCCAAAATTGACAAATGGGATCAGGTCTACCTTTAGGAACATCCATTGTTGAGAACTGCTTCTCAAAAGTTCCTAATGCTTGAAGTAAACATACAAGACAACTTGATAATGGCGTGAGGGATTGGCCCTTCCATCGTGGATGGAGGGAGAGGTGGAGACTGCACAGGTCTCAGTGTCCCCATCCTTCAGGGCTTGAGTTCTCCTTCCCTGAGGAGTTCTCCCTGACAGAGCCACTCCAAATTCCTCTGACAGCGAGAAAGTCTACACAGTCAGTGTAACGCGTGAGCTTCCTTCCCGCTTCCCTTTTGTTCCTGGGATGTTTGGCGGTTTGCTTTGTTTCTCCAACTTTCTTTAGTCCTTGAACACAGGAACCATGTGCCATTCTTTATGTTTTCATATTGCATTATGTTTATACTTATTTCAATGTGTCTTGCAGACTTATTTATTTATTTATTTATTTATTTATTTATTTTGAGATGGAGTCACGCTCTGTCTGCACACCAGGCTGGAGTGCAGTGGTGCAATCTCAGCTAACTACAGCCTCTGCCTCCTGAGTTCAAGCGACTCTCCTTCTCAGCCTCCCGAGCAGCTGGGATTACAGGCATGCACCAACATGGCCTGTTAATTTTGTATTTTTTGTATTTTTGGTAGAGATGGTGTTTCACCATGTCTGCCAGCCTGGTTTTGAATGCCTGACCTCAGGTGATCTGCCCACCTCTGCTCCCCAGAGTGCTGAAATTACAGATGTGAGTCATCGCACCTGGCCTTACCTTGTTTTTTTCAGTCTCTGGGTTTTGTAAAATGCAGAGAGTCATGGGGAATTAGATCACATGATCATTAAGGTATCTCCAGCTCCCTGAATTCACTCTGTAATTTTGATATGATTTAAGGGAAATTTCAGCATATAACCACAATCTAACAACAGCCTTCACTGTTTTCGGAGGTTGAATATCCATGTTCATTCTCCTCCTCCCCTAGTGGACTGCCCTCTAATCACTCATTCACTGAGAAACTCTACTCCCATGTTTGCAAACCTGAGGGTTAGGCTTGTCTTTGAATTAAACATGGAATAAGATCATAGATTGCCTGGGCTCAGATTTCTGTTCCACCACCTCCTTTCTCACTGAGCATGTAGTTTCCGCTTCTGCAAAATGAGAATCGTCATAATCCTACCTGATAGGATTCATATGAAAATAAGTGAATTAATATTTGCAAAGTGCTTAGCATGTGTTGCGTACGACATAAGAGTTTGTTAAAAAATAACTCAGGGCTCCTACTAGCAAGTGAGGAAGCCACTTGTCTTTCTCATACTTTACATGTGCGGGGGCTGTGAGGAACGCCACGGGAGAAACTTAGAGGGCGTCGTGTGGGAGCTGTCTAAATGCTGTGACTTTTGGATCTTCTGCCTTTCAAAATTCTTTCCCTTTGGCTCACTGAGGCCTGAAATTCCACAGTCACACCCTCCCATGCCTTTGATGTCTGCCAGACAAGGACTTTGTCCTCCATAAGAATACTCCGCGACAGAGAGGCACATGCAAAGCCTCTCTGGGCATTTTTCTTTCCTCATTATGTTTATCAGATTCTTTCTGAGAGGAGATTCCATTGGGCGGATTCGGAAAATGAAAACAAAGCAAGAGAATGTTGGGTGTCTGCCTAGTATGTGGAAGATAAGAAGGAAAAAGAAAGATTGGGACCTTGCCCAGGATGGCTGCACCCTGGGAACAGGTGGAACAGAGAGCTGGCCTTTCGTGCACAGCGTTGGTGTCAGGCAGGGCAGCCCGAGACCCACCTCAGCCACTTATGAGGTGGCTCTTCCTCACGGCTGATCCTCAGGTTCCCACCCGCAAGGGTGCAGGCGGTCACCTGGTCCCATGAGGTTGTAGCAGGAATTGTCTTCAGTTATTTGAAATGCTTGGTGGTGTCGCCAGCAAGCAAGCACTCAGTAAGTAGGTCTGTATAACCTTGCTCCTTTCAGGCTTTTAGATAATCTGCATTTCAAGTTTGCTGTTTGACTCTCAGAAGGCAGATGGCATTGAAAAAATCAAGGAAGGCTTCAAATAGTTACCCATTTCAGAACCCAGAGTTCCCAGTGGAATTTCTTAATGAAAACAAACAAACAATGCTAAATCAGTCACTGCAGTGTTTCCAAAGAAAACTGTTCATAGCGCACAAGTTTGCTTTAAGTAGTTGCCTAGCTAACAGCACATTTACATTCATACTAGTTAGCAACTTAGACAATTATGATTCTCTGGTTGTCAGATGCTAGAGGACTCTATTTAAAAAACTGGAAATAATGGTGAATTTTTCTATCCAGTGAAATTAGCCATTCAGATATAATGAGTAAAAAACAAATTGAGGAAATGTATAAATCTAAGACTTTCAAAACAAGTGATATAATATTTTATTTATTCACTTTCTACCTAGCCCTTACTTCTTAAAGGAGAATCTTGCTCTTTGGGATTGGCTTAAACAAATAACTTCTGAAATTCCCTCTTTTGTAATGCACTGGGCTGAGTCAGTGATTTTATTTATAGCATTATCTCCAGACAGCCTCAGATAAGGAACTCTAAGGACTCTGCTTCTGAAAAACAGACCCCGCCCTGACCCTGACGCTTCCCATCTAAAACATCTGGGACAAGCTACTTTGCTTCTCTAGATCTTGGTTGTCCTGTCTGTAAAAGGGGAATAAAATGATCCTTCCCACAGAATTATTGTGAGGCTATATAACATGTAAGCATTTTAAATCTGTGAAATGCTACAGAGTAGTTATCACCGCCACTAATTGACTGTCTCCTTTTAGGCAAGGACAAAGTCCAAGCCAGGCTTCTTTCTAGTCCCATGGCCAAGTGCCATGGTCCTGGAGAGCATAGAACACATGGATCATGAGGATGGGAGGGAAATAGAAATGAATCTGAGTTCTGTGCAAAGATCCCTTTAACTCTTTGCTATTGTGGGATTCAGAAAGAGGGGGCGGCATATACAGGCAGGAGGTATATGGAGAGGGTCAGTGGCTCCTTTGAGGCTGGCCAGTGGTGACGCCAGAGACTCAGCTCCCTCCCAGGTTACTGAATAGCAGAGGGCCAGATTGTGTGGGGCTCAGGTAGAAGATGGATTTCTGAACACCTCAGAGTCTCTTCTGTGCGAGATGCAGGGGGTGCTCACACACCCTCTCCAGGTTACTGCGACTCCTGTCTGTACAGCAAATCTTTGCTCTCCTTTAGTTCTTCTTTAGGAATCTTTCCTGCATCCTCAGGATCAGCAGCAATGGGTGTTCCTAAAGGTAGACCTGATGCATCTGTTGCCATGAGCGTGGTGAGCCAGTGAGCACAGCTAACGTGGCAGGAAGGGGAAGGAGGAGAGGCACTGTCAACAAGCACCATATACCCAGGACAACCAGTTCATTTCAGATAAGCCAGTGGCATGGCGTTCTTGCTAATGTCAATCCATTTCATTGGAATTTGGGGAGAGGAGATGAGTTTCCTGCATTGGCTGTGTAAGGTCGGTTGCCTTGCCGGGAGGCCGAACACACCCACCTCTGCACTTAGCACCTGACTCTGCACCCAGCACCTGGCTCTGCACTCGCCACCTAGCTCTGCGCATGGCTCCCCTGGAAGGCTCCACCTAATGCAACCTTGGCCGGCTCTCGCACTGGAAAACTTGCCCACCAACCCGCCAACCAATAGCGGCCTGCCCTGTCCCAATCCTGCTCCCCCCGACCCAATCAGAGCACCCAGCTGTTGCTCTGTCCTCATAGCCATAAAAACCCCACGCCCCAGGAAGTCAGCGGGACTTCTCTGGCCCCTTTCCCGGACCATAGAACCTTGCCCGGGAGCTGAATAAACTGGCATTTATTTTTTTATACTGGCCTCAGTTTCTTCATTTTAAACTAGGCAATAGCCCTTACAGGCTGGACACAGGAGGCTGTGTGCTCTGCTGTGCTGTTTACCAGCATTGCCCTTTTGCCCCTTGCTCTTCGGGGCCTACTGTTTGCTGAGGCCTATGGTTCTCAGCTGCCTTTCATCATACATTGTAGCTTCTTGGCTCAGTCCTGCAGTGAGTTGGAGATGGTTTTGCTGAAGGTCTTGGAGTTATCCCTCCAGCTACAGGCCATGACTTCCAACCTAATTCTTTTTGTTATTTTTCATCTTTGAATAACTTCCAACCACAAATCCCCATTTCTATCTGTGGCCAGTTAGTGTAGTTGATAGCGACAAAAGTATAGGTTGGCACGGTTTCAAGTTCTGAGCAAGTCAGCTATGCCACGATTGGACAGAGTGTCTCCAAAAAGCCCAGCCATCATCCAGCAATCCAGCAAATGCTGCGTGTTGGCCACAGGGGCAAAGGACGAATATTTGGTTGGGATCTGTATAAATCCACCATCAGCATTGGAAAGCACTTTCTGGAGGAAGTCTGGCCGATGTGTGTGTTGATTGGCATTGTACGGCCAGTGTAGCAGGCCAGTGCTTGTAAGGGGCTAGCCTCCCTTCCTGGCCCCTCACTCTGCCACTGCCTCCTGCAGGAAGAGGTCGGCTTTTCCCACATTTGGTCCTGACTCTGTCCCTGCAAGCTTGACTCATCCTAGTTACAGTTATTTGTTTGTAGATTTGTTTTCCTCTACTGGATTCGAGGCAACAACATTTTTCTGTAAAGGGCCAGATAGTATTTTAGGCTTGCTGGGTCACACGGTCCCTGTATTGACTACACACCTCTGCAATCATAGCAAAAACCCCTGAAGGTCAATATGTGAACAAATGGGTGCAGCCGTGTTCCAACAAAAGTTTATGGACACTAACATCTACATTTTATATCATTTTTACATGTCATAATCTAGAAGCAAATAATCCAAACTTATATTTGCCTGTTCTTTACAGTTGAATAAATACTTTCATCAACATCATTTTATTTCATTCCTATGTCTGATGACCTCAGGGAATACAACAATCCTATTTTGCTATGGATGGTGGAATTTATCCTAAGAGAGCATTTTGGCTTTTCTAAACCCATCATTCCAACACTGATTTTCCATGATGTCCAAACAATCCCCCCACAGAAAATGCCTCGCTAGTGTTTTTAGTTTTTTCTTTTTAAATTTTTATTTACTTTAGGAGATGTTGTGGGTAGTTTTGGTGACCTAATAATAAATCAGGTCTCTACAACACACTTCAGCTTCTCGGTGACTATACTTCATACCTGCCAAGAGAGTAAAGTCTATCAGTCCTTGTGAACATGAAGAGTGAACTCTGGAAATTCCTTCAGTGGTTTAATCTCCAAAGGAAAGACATGCCCTCCATGGGGGCAGATGAGTCTCAGGGGCAGGTGGCCACTGTGCTGGCTATTGTTTATTGGCCATTCAGCGTGGATCTGTTCTCTACCCTTCTCAGCATGTTGTGTCCAGTTGGGTTTGATCAATGGGCAACATCAGTGGAATATCAGAGGATGAGAGGGAACAGAGACTGAATGCTTCATTCACCCACCTGTCCTGGGGGCTGCAGTGGCTGTGTCTTCCATGGGGAGCACTCCCCTGCCTGCCCTGGGTCTACCATGCCCCTGTTCTTCATCAGGAATACTCTCTTGCCTGTCCTGGATTTGCATGGCTCTATCCTCCATGGAACCACTGCCCTTTCTGTCCTGGGTCTGCAATGGTTTTGCTATTTGTTTTCACACTAACTTTAGAAATCAACTCATTTAATAAAAACCATCCTGCTGTTTTTTAATTGGGATTATGGTAAATTTATACATTAATTTAGGGAAATACATTTTTTGTGTTTGTTCAGGTCTTTATTTCTGTTCTTCAGTAGCATTTAGGAATTGCATATTTTTGTTAATTATATGCTTGGGTTTTTTAAATTAATTTCACAAGTGGGATTTTCTTTCCTCATTTTTTTTAGAAACAGTATCTCACTATATTGCCCTAATTGGAGTACAGTGGCTATTCACAGACAAAATCAAGATGCAGCCTCAAACTCCTGGCCTCAAGCAATCATTCCACATCAGTCTCCTGAGTAGCTGGGACTACAGGAATGTGCAACCTTGCCCAGCTCTTTCATCATATTTTAAAAATTCCATCAGTGATGTAATCTCTGCTTATTACAGAATTTTTCTACTCAACACTTTTATTGTATTCTATTATTGGTTGCATTAATTTTAGATTGAATCTATTAGGTAAAATTATAATAATTTTACTTTCCATTTTCCAATTTTGTGTTTTTATTCCATTCTCTTGTCTAATTGAAATTTTAGTACCTGTAGAACAGTTTTAAACAATAGTCATGATAAAGGACATCTTTTATTTGTTTTTGAATTTAAAGAGAATCTTCTTATCAAATAATTAAACTTCTAAATTATTAGGTGTTTAAAAAAGAACGGGTTTTGGACGTTGAGTTTTACCAACATTTTTCATTATCTATGGAGATTGTATCATATTTTTTCCTTTAACATTTCAATAGGTACATTATATCAACAGATTTCCTTGATATATTGAACTATCCTTGAATTCTTGGGATAAAGCACTTAGTGTGACACATTACCCTTTCAGTATTTTTCTGGATTCTATTTACTAATTGAGGTAACAGTTCATCTGTCCAAGATTGAGCTCCTAAAACATGGCTGCCAGAAAGAGCTGGTCTTTCAAGCTAGGTGGAAAGTGGCTACAGTGCAGTGTTTAAGCATCAGTTCCGGTTAATTGCAAGGCTTGGATCCCAGCTCCTGAATGTGCCAGGGTAGGGGCTGGTATTTCCCTAAACATGAATGCTGAGATGATGATAAATCCTGCCATTACATTGCTCCTTTATCAACTATAGTTGCAAGATTTAAAGCCCAAGGTTTGCAAGGGATCAATCTTTCTCTCACCAGAGGCGGAGGATACAATGCTTCCTTTCCAGACTCCATGAACCATGGGCTGGTAGGCTACAACAGGAACCAAGGTTCTATAGCATTATGTTGGTATTGTATTTTATTGCATTTTAACCCCTGATTACACCAAGTAAGGACTGATCCCTCTCTAGTAAGGCAACATAAAAGCCCCTCAACTTGAGGGTCAGGATCCCTCTCTCCAGTCTCATATCTGACTCCACCAGGTTGCCTGTTGTGCTTCAGACAGCATGGATAACGAAGGATCACACATTTGCCTGAGAATGCTGAGTATTCATTATTTCCTGTACACGCTGCTTCAGTGGGTCATCTGCCCTTATGTGCACTATTTTGTGTGTGTTTTCTCCATGGGTATTCACAAATGAAATTGGCCTGTATTTTTCTATTATGCAATAATTTATGAGAGGTTTTGTTATCAATGTAATGCTACTTGCATAGAAAGAAAATGAAAGTTCTGAAACAAATTAAATAGCAATAGAGTGACCTAATCTTTAAGGCTTAACAGAAATCTGTGGGAAATGTCCAGATTTGATGCATTTTAGGGAGAGATCTTCACTAATTTTAATTCTTCTGTGTTAATTGATCTGAGTAGATTTTTCTGCTTAGGGATCAATTTTGATAATTAATATGCATTTATTTGTATAACATTTTAACATTAGTCTCTTATAATTTTAAATTTTTATTCTGTATTCACATTATTATTTTTAGTTTTTTTATGTTTGCATTTCTCTCTTTATTCATTCTAATGTTTTTTGATATGAGATTTACCAAAACCAACAACTGAGTTTATTTATTGGATATTACTGATTTCCTTTTTTTAAAATTGTTTCCTTTGCATTTTTATCCATAGAAATTACTTCTTTCTACTTTCTTTATATTCATTCTGTTATTTGTTTCTCAAGTTACTAAAATGCATGATTAATTTACTCATCTTCCATACTTTTTTTTAACAATATAAACATCTAAAGCTACTATAATTTCTGAGCACTGCTTTACTGGTACCCCATAGGGGTGTGTGTTTGTGTGTGTGTGTATAGTCTTCATTATCATTATTTCTAAATATTCTGCAATTTAGATTTTGATTTTTCAGTGATGGAAGAATTTAAAAAGAGTTTTCAAAAATCATTTTAGTGGTGGTTGTATTTTGTTTATATGTTTTCTCTTTCTTTCCTTCCTTCCTTCCTTCCCTCCTTCCTTCTTCTCTCTTTCTTTCATTTCTTTCTTTCTCCTTCCTTCCTTCCTCTCTCTCTCTTTCTTTCTCCTTCCTTCCCTTCCTTCCTTCCTTCTTTTCTTTTCTTTTTTTCTTTTCCTTTCCTTTCTTTCCTTTCCTTTCCTTTTCCTTCCTCCCTCCCTCCCTCCC